>NW_025999977.1:28843597-28854319 GCF_001458135.2 Marmota marmota marmota
CCCCCCCCCCCCATCAGAAGCCCTTTGGTCAGGACAATGCTGCCAAGTGTACCATAGGGTAGCACTCTATAGGGCAAACCCTTCTTAGTGTCAGTCCATTAGTAATAGGACTGGGTTTGTAACTCTCTCAGCTCCGTGTGCAAAAGGTTAGCATTTCTAAAACCCACAGCTGGGATTGATAGTGGAGTCTTTGGCTAGGCAGAAATTGAAGATGAACAACTCTCTTGGGGATCAGGTAGATACCCTAAGGAGCCCATAAGCACTGTGCTCTAATCAACTTAGCCTCCAGCCAGCCTTGGGGTTTGCTGCAGTCCTGTCTCCGCAGAGGCTTTAATTAACTGCCCTCCTGATGTGCACCAGGTGGGATTTCACTCTTAGATTAATTCACCTTTAAAAACTCTTTAAGTAGCTTCTCTTCTATTCTCTGCACATTTTGTTTTTAGGTCACCAGTTCCTATAAGATATATGATTAACTAATTTCAATATTTATTCCCTATTATATTTAATGCTCTCTTAGGCATTTATGAATCAATGATGCCAATAGTCATGTATAGATTTTTGGGTACATCCTACATGTAAATGAAGAAGTTAAGCAGCCTCCACTGGAAATATACAGTCTAAGTCATGATTGTGAGCATCTGTGCCCTTTAGGGGAAGAAAAGAGGACACATTCAACCAACTAACATGAATTATTAGGTATTATTATATGCACTGCCTGGGCCTGGGTGCTGTGGAATGCAAGGCAGGATCATATTTCCAGTCATTGCAGAGCACTTATATGATTCTCACAATAATATTCAAAGAAGCAGAAAAAGTTATTAGCATCCTCCATTTGCAAGGGAAGTATGGTTTAGAGCAGTCAAAGGTTTATCAGCAATCAGTTAATAGGAGGACCAGAACTTCACCTTTCCACTCTTCAGGTGAGTGACAGGTAGCTGGCCATCCTATCAACTGTCAAAGCTGTGGAGACGCTTCATCCCATGTTATTTTCCAGTGACAGCCTCCAGCAGAGCGCCGGAAGAGCTCCTTTCCTACATTATTTTCCTGAAGGGCTATCAGTCGAGAAGATTTTTAGACAGTTTTAATAATTGGAAGATCCCCATTCTGGCAACTGATTCATTCTTCTTTATTGTTAAATTTGAACAATTCAAATTAATTCAAAAATTCCCCTCAGAACCTGCTCTTTCAACACAGCACCTGCTCTTTCAACAACAGACTACATTTATAACTCTGGAAGAGTTAAAAACTTGGAGTTATCAATTCCTTTAGTGAAATTTCTCCTTTCTCTGAGGCCATTTGGTGCTACATAGCAAAATATCTAAGTAGGGTAATTTATGAAGAACAGACATTTAGTTTTTCAGTTCTGGAGGCTAGGAAGTCCAAGATCAAGGTGCCAGCATCTGGTGAGGAACTTTTTATTGTACCCTCCTGTGGCAAAGGGTAGAAAGTAGAATGATAAAAGTGGAGAATGTTGTGTCCTCACATGGCAGAAAGGCAAAAGAGACCAAATCCATTCCCCTAAGCACTTTTATGGTGGCAACAATCTATCTGTAAGGGCAGAGTCCTCATGTCCTAAACACCTACCTTCCAACACTATTGCATTGGGGATTAAGTTTCCAACATCTGAATTTGGGGTATTTATTCAGATCATGACTCCACTTTTATAACAAATATGCTAGAGCACAGTATTCTAAAATATAATTAATTAATATGTACATATTAATATAGATTTTAAAATTCTATATAATGTTCCAACCATAATATAAAAGATATAAATTATGATAAATTAGTATATTTTTCAATGAATAAGCATAATCTTACCAGAAGGTAAGTGGTAATATTCAGGTGCTTTCCTCATTATGTACAACTACCCCAAAGGCAACAGCTTTGAACAGTAACAGGCAATATTTCCAGTAGTGAAGTAATTTTCTGAAATGGTTGACCAGTTCTTGTTAAATTCTAAATAAAGCAAAGTACAACCTTTCTTCAATATACATAATACTATAAAATTCAGTGTAAATTAAAACATGTGAAAACTGCTTGGTTTTTTAAACAAAAATGACAGTAAGACTATGGGCTTAGATCATAGATTTTTTTCACCTCCATCAATGTTCCACAGAACACTTGAAAGTTACATGAAAAAAGAACAATTATTTACAGTATAGGATTGTCCCACACATTGCAAGATTTGTTGAATCCCTGATTCGAGCCCAATGAATGTGCATAGTAATTTCCATACCATTGTGTCATCAACAAAACATCTCATGAATTTTCAAATTGCCCTTAGGGACTGGTACCACCCCAGTTGAGAGGTGGAGGTTCTGAAGCCTCAGGAAGAAAAGGAGTATTGTCTATTCCTCTTGCCTGCCACCCTTTCCTTATAGTCCTCAGTGATCTGCAGAGAGGCAGGGAAGAGAATGTCTGTCCTGCAAGGTTTCCACTCCTTCATGGTGGTCTCTAAGGCCCACCGATCCCATTTGTTGCTTGCTCAGTATGGTTAGGCAAGTATTCAACTGTCCCCACTGGGGATGGACTCTTGACTCTGTGCCTCCTCTGGGCACTGTGGGAACTTATGTATGATGTGATCATTTTTATAAGTTGTCCCCCAATTAGTGGTCACATACAGAATTCATCTTATGTCCTCCTGGGTGGAGCCGTTGGCAGATATGCAGATTCAGTCTTGTCTTTTCACTACAGCCCCAGTTCTCAGACCTGTTTAAGTACCTCTATAAGAAGCCTCTCCCTGTCTATCCCCAGTGGTTTTTCACCTACTGCAGGATATATAATATAGAAGTAAGGTGGAGACTGAAACTGAGAAATCAAACATCAATCTCTTCTTTGTATAATCTTTAAATCAATGTTTTGGAGACTTCTGTTCTCTTTACATCAAAGAGGAAGAATTAGTGGTACTCCCCTTCTCCACAAGGCCTAACATAGTAGGCAACACATAGGACCATCACTCTTTTGTGTCTATGCCACAATGGAGAACTTTGCGGGGAGCAGGGGTGTACTGGGTATTAAACCCAGGAACATTCTACCACTGAGCTACATTCTCAGCCTGTTATTTTATTTGTTTGTTTGTTTAGAGACAGGGTCTCACCAAGTTACTGAAGTTGATCTCAAACTTATGATCCTCCTGCCTCGGCCTCTTTACTAGCTGGGATTATAGGTGTGCGCCACCATGAGCAGCCACAATGGAGAAATTTTTAAACTTCAAATCACTGGTGGAATGTAAGAATCTTTTAAAGTTATGAAATACATGGTTTCTGTTTCAGAATTAAGCCAAATTTCTTTTTTCATTCGGGTTGGCTATCAGTATTTCTCTTTTTAATCACCTTCCTTTTTCTGTAAGTCTAAGACAGTAATTTGGAAAAAGATATTAGAAAGGGTTGGGGTATAAAAGAATAAGATTCCATCCATAATCTAAATAGCAAAGTTGAGGAGAATTCTGGTCATTGTGGTAATTAATGATAATCATACAGGAGACTCTTGAAGAAGCATAGGAGAGGAAATAAAATCAAGTCTAAAAAATATGGCTTAACTGGTTTTCAATTTTCCAGTTGTCAAGTCTGTCCTTAATATTAAATTCAGAAGGAATTTTGCTAAATATTGAAAGGAGGAAAAGTGGGGAAAGGGCAGAGTTTAGGTATTGTCAGCGTCTTTTGTTCTATGACACCACTAAGGCAGGTTCTCAGAATGAGGCAGGAGAATCATCTTGTTCTTAATAAAAAGACCAAAAGACCAAGCCCTGCAGGCTCTGAAGGGCCTGGGCTGTGGCACAGCCCTAACTATCTGTGCTTTACCCCTCTGACTCTCTTTCAATTTTCTGACTGTGCCTTCTTACCTCAGAGCCTTTGCATTCAAACCTTCTATTAGGACTATACACTGAGCTCTTTCCTCTCTTCAGGTACATCCTAGCCATCTCTTAGAGCTTCACCAACTCCCTTAAGAAAGGTCCGCTCCCTTGTTAGAAAATGTTAAAGCCCACACTCTGCATCTCCTTGTTACCATTTATCATAATATTAATGAAATAATGTATTGCATAATTTGCTTTATTGCTATTTCCTTCTTCAACATAAAAGCCCTATTTTTTTAAATTGATGATTCTCTTATGTCTAACCCAGTGCTGTGTTTAATGAACACTTAAAAAAATACTCAGTAAGCAAATGAATGATCAATAGACAATTTCTATTTGTGACTATATGGCTAGCACGTAAAGGTAGCAAGTTCAAGTCCATTTCCACAAAATGCAAACTCACTTTTAATGTTTTTCCTAACACAAGATACTGCCTTTCACAGGAAGAAAGTTTCCAAATTATATAGGAAATTCTTTGCATATTTTTCTAGCATTAATGTTTATACATTTATATAAATAACATTTATATTGATATAAATAAAATTAATATTTATATATTTATATAAGTTAAATTTTGTTTTATGTTTACTTATATAAATAAGTTTACTTAAACTTAATTTTAGTTGATTAATATTAATTATATTACATTTATTTGAATGAAATAAAAACTGTTTATATTAAAGTGACAGGATAAACATTAAAAATCCAACACATGCTTTATATTTTGACAATATATATTACAGTGTCAAGTAATGCTAAATGTATATCATGTTTCTCATAATGATGAATGCACAATTTTTGAGTGTGTGTCATATTAAGGATGTGTCAGGAAAGATGTCAAAAATATGCACATGGGAAATCAAACCAATTGATTTTTATCTTTGGACCTGTTACTTCAAAATCAGACTGCTTTTAGCAAAACAATATCTTCCTAGAGATAGAGAGATAGGAAAAGACAAAAAGATTTGTTGAATGCTATGAATATGTTCAGATTTCCCTCAGTGATTTTGTGTATTTCTAAAATAATAATAATAATAGTTGTAATCAGGAGAAGTTAAGAGTCTGTCTGTAAAGCTCATCCTTCACCAAACTTGACTTCATTTTGGTTTTTCTACACAGATTTAAATGTCTGGTGGGTGGGAGGGGAATCTTTTCACCTGCTCCCTAGTTACAAGTCAGCTCTTGAGTCATAGAAAGAAGACCAGATATTCTTGGATTACTATAACCTATTTAAAACACAGTGGCACTTTGGGGTGACAGGGAGCAGGAATAGCGCAAATAAAAAGGGGGTGCATTTCTGTAGAGAATTTAGACATAATCATAAAACCCACCAAGGTGCTGTCTGCTTTTTATTATCACCATTCATCATCGCAGTGATGAAGTGCTCTCTGGATGCTAAAGCAGACCTCCACCTTTACCCCCATCTTGGTATGCCAGTCTTTAAAAGGAATTGCTTTCTTAGGATACTAGCAGTCTTATAGAAATCATATGTGTTTCAGCTGAAACCGTTTAGAATGATTCTCCTCAAAATGAAAACAGTACTTTTAAAAACTATTGGTCTGGGAGGTAATGGGATTCTGCCAAGAATTGAGCCAACGGAAAAAAAAAATAGCCATTTACAGTCCTTTGCTTGGAGCTTCTTGGAGATGGTTTTAATCATCTTCTCTCTGTTCTGTTTATTACTGGTCATGCTCACTTTAATGCATCTCAGATGTGCCATCAAGATATATCTTTATAAAGTACATAGCTGGTTAGTTATAGCATCTATTTTGTCAAAAATCTTGAGTCTAATTCCACCTATGAAACTAAATTCCTAGAGGTCATGGATGGTGTTTAGTTTATTTTTTATAAATTATCACAGAACATAGTTTGTGGCTCTGAATGGAATAGTCACTCTCTGCTGTCTGAATGATTTAAAAATTCAGCTAGTAAATCTGCTGCAAATTTTCCATTACTATGATTACGCTGTAATGAGGTATGTTCTATTAATTTGTAACATATTGATCATTTGTCATGAGTTAGGTAGACATTTAGAGGCTTTAAATAATTTTCCATTCGTGCTCTACTTTTCCTCAATTTCTACATTCAGATATTAATTTTTGATAAAAAATTAAAAATCTATCTTAAGATTCTTAAGATACATAATTCATATTTTTAGGCTTCAAATCTGATATCATTCATTTTCCAAAAGAGCAATATTGGGTCAAAATCATATTTAGCCTTGAAGTAGACTTGCAACTAAGTATATAAAAGCTTACAAATAAAAAAGATGTTAAATAAAATTTTAAAACATAAGTGATCAGCTTTTATTTCCATGCACACTTGCAAATTTTGATACGGTCATTTTCAGTAATTAAATAGGTAGTCAAAGTTAAACACTCGTGAATGTGAATGACAATGTATTTGTTGAAGAGTGTGTGTCTGAGTATGTACACAAACTATCAGTCTTGTGTGTGTGTATAATGGAATTTCAGATAAGAAAAGAGAAGGAAAAGGATGAGTGGCAGAATTCTAGAACGAAAGCATTGAGCCATCATTAAACTATACTATGAGATTCTCTGACTTCTCACCATTGACATTGACTTTGGGGTAAGAGTTCCACTAATTAGAGCTTATTTTTGAAAAGTTGGCCATTCAGTTATTAATAATTAATGCAACTCTTTAAATAAAATAAAAGAGGTATGCCTTTGAACAAAGACATTATTGTATGTACAATCTTTGGGAATGGTCTGCCTTTTTGGAATAACCATTAGATTTATATAATATGATGTGTTCCTGAATGCAGAGGTGAAACTCCTGTCTAAGTCTCTATTCATAATACTAATAAAGTCCAGTGAAATTCCAAAAGAACCTCAAACAAACCTATGCTCTATCATTTATTCTTTTTGGAACACACACACACTAATAATAATAATAATAATAATAATAATAATAATAATAACAACAACACTGTCAATAGAAAACCTTAACTGCATTCAAGTGTCTGCAAAACTGACCACCTAAACTAGTACTTGTTCCCAAAACTCTGTATTCTATTTTCCTTGATTTATTGCTTTCATAGTTTTATTTACATATGGTAGTTTCTAATGTGTTAATTTGTGCATTTTGTTTACTGCCTGTTGTTTTTCCTCTAGAATATAAGTCCCAAAAGAATAGGAACTTTGGCGGTGTTTTTTCTGTTGTCTTTCTAGTGTCTGGGAGGACAATGAAAAGCAAAGAGCAGGCCCTCATAAATATTTGCTGAGTGAATACAAGAAGAAATGAATTTTATTTGTTTATTTAAGAGAAATTTTTTTTCTGTCCCATCCAACATTTTGCCTTTAATGAGTTATTTGATGATTTTGAATATTATCAGGAAGCT
Source organism: Marmota marmota marmota (assembly GCF_001458135.2). Lineage (NCBI taxonomy): Eukaryota > Metazoa > Chordata > Mammalia > Rodentia > Sciuridae > Marmota > Marmota marmota. The sequence goes on from NW_025999977.1 coordinate 28,850,815, forward strand.
CACCGTTTTCTTGAGTCTTAAAAATTATTTTTAAAAATTCAAGCACAAAACATAAATTGCATGCTTAGTGAACCTCTCTTAATAGAGGAAATAAGAGATTCTTTGACTTGTTTATGAATTGGGACAAATAAAAGCTTTAGAAGTAATTCCTGAGATAACTGACAAAGGGTCAGTTTACAGGCTCAAGCCTGAGGCTGGGTCTGATTGCCATCTCTGTGGGGTTCAGCCTCCTGCAATGTAACAGACAATCTGCCTGTCATCACAGAGCAGGTGGCCAGGCAGGACTGTGGGTGTGGATATGGGGACTATGTCAGTTGCTAACCAGGGCCTGCACTGCAGTTACCAGGAGGTGGTTGGTGTTAAGTTGCAATTCTACTGGACAGGCGCCAGAGAGTTTACTTCACCGTGAAAGCAAAAGCCATCTTCTTTCCACACAGACCAGTCCTCTTACAGTGGGTGGGATGCATTCTGTTAATTCATCTACCATGTACCAAACACTCTGCTTATGCTGGGGGTGGAGTGAATGTTCAACAAGACAGACAGAGGCCCTGCAGCCATGGACAGAACTTTCTTGATCATAATTTCCAGTTTCTAAATCCTTGTCAGGAGAATTAAAATACCTGCTTCTGCCTCTTTGAGGCCCTGCCGTCTTTTAAATTTCTAAGAAGTCTTCATTTTTATATTCTGTTAAATATTAATATTGAGTGGAACAGCAGAATAGACAATATACTTTACTGGGTAGAAGGGGGCTTTTTCATGTGTCTTTATCATTAATTAGCTAGTTCACCTTTCATTCATTGAATTTTACCCCTGGTTGAAAAGTAGAACCACACAGAGAACATTAAAAAACAAACAAACAACAACAACAACAACAAAAACTTAAAAAACCAAAAATGAAAACAATCCCCTCCCCCCCACACACAATGTTCAGACCCAATATCTGACCAATAAGAGAAGAAATCTCCAAGAGTAGGGCCTACACTTCTATATAAGCAAATCCATTTATACTTTTTTTTTCAGTCTACAAAAGACAAAAAATCAGCTCTTCCAATTAGTTCAAAGGATTTCTTATATAAAAATTAAGTTATATTTGAATTTGATATAATTTCAAATATTTAGTGTATCAACTGTTCACATACATATTACTTCATTTATTTGGTTCTACATTAATTTCTCCCAATAAAATTTTATAATTTTCGAAAAAAAATTAAATTATAGGCAGCAAATATTTTTATGCCTACACAAATAACTCACCATTGATTTTGATTTACACTTTTAGAAATGCTGAAACCCAAAGATGGCAATTTTTAATTTTTTTCTATATCTTTTATTGGTGCATTATAGTTGTACATAATGACAGGATCTATTGTTACATATTCATCCATGCACACAATATAACAATATCATCTGGCCAGTATCATTTCCCAACACTTTCCCCTTGACTCCCCATCTCCCATTCTTTGGTCCTTTTCCTCTACTGGTCTCTTATATTTTCATGGGTTCCCACTCCCATCTTTATTTTCCTTTTTTACTTTCTAGCTTCCACATGTGAGATAAAACGTTCCACCCTTGACCTTCTGTGTTTGGCTTATTTCGCTTAACATAATGTTCTCTAGTTCCATCCATTTTCCTGCAAATGACATAATTTCATTTTTTACTTATGACTGAATAAAACTCTGTTGTGTATTTATGCTGCATTTTCTTTATCCATTCATCAGTTGATGGACACCCAGACTGGTTTCATAGTTTAGCTATTGTGAGTCGTACTGCTATAAAAATGGGTATGGGTGTATCACTAAAGTACAATGACTTTGATTCTTCAAGATAAATATTGAAGAGTGGTATAGTTGGGATAAAATTTTAAAAGGAAAAGAAAATAGAACATAGTTTTAGAACTTTATCTGCTCATGATTACTACCAACACTTTAAGTCACACTGAGCAATTCTGAATTTTGTAAAAGTGATGAGAATGTGTCCTTTCATTATTCAGAGACTTCCATTGGTAGCAGAATCAGCATCATTAAAATCATGGACTAAGATACCCAGGAGTTCAGCCATTTCCCCCATAAGTCTTTTTTTAATGACCATTTTCAAGGGCTACTGTCTGGGAATTGCAGTAACCACTACAATATGGGCAGTTCTCAGAAATTCTAATCAGTGGCCAGCAATTGAAGATTCAGGGAGAGAACTATATATCATAGATGATGTCTTAGAAAAGATGTTTATTGAAAAAGCTGACATGCCATCTCTCAGGGACAGTGCTTCAAAACTGGACTGTGAGGAACAACTGCTTGGTACAGAGCACCCCAGGGCCTCATCTCGAGTCCCTGTTGATGGACAGTCCTTGAGCCAAGGTTGTAGAAAGTCTGTGCAAACATAGTGAAGAAGTTTGTCCTTCAAATAAAGTCCTCTGTTAATAAATTAATGTGGTAACCAAAATTTTAGTTGTAGTGGTATTTGGTTAAAATTGCTCTTTGAAATTGTACCCTCAGATTTAATAGAGATAAGAGGAGAGCAAGTTGATAGCAAGACATAGTGAGAAAGAAATACTGTTAACAGAAATAACCAGTTTGCCCTTATAAAATCAGAAAGTACAGTTTCCTTCATTACAGAAAAGGAAAGTACTCTCTTGATATATAAATATACATTTTTTGGATTAGTCAATGTCTAAAATTCTGTATAACAAAAATCACATCAAAATCATTATCAATAATATGATGGTCTGATAATGAAAAACTAATTATCTTGATTTTTTTATTTATATGGATATCATTTTATAGTTGAATAATTATTATGATCAAGAATTATATCAAGCTGGGTGCTGTGTGGTACACACCTATCTATAATCCCAGCAATTCAGGAGGCTGAGGCAGAAAGATCACAAGTTCAAGGCCAGCCTCAGCAAATTAGTGAGGCCCTAAGCAACTTAGTGAGACCCTGTCTCAAATTTTTTAAAAAGTAAAATAAAATGGACTGGGCATGTGGCTCAGTGGTTAAGCACCCTGGGTTTTAAGTCACTTTAAAAGTGACTAGTACTAAAAAAAGAAAGACATATACCAAGCACATTATATATGTTTATCCTTCCTACAACTTCTTGAAGGAGATTTCATGATTTAGGTTTTCCAGACAAAGATATTGAGATTTTAGAGGCTAAAAAACTTCTCCAAGTTCACACAGCCAGAGCAGAACTATGAATCCCACCTGTATTCTGACTCCTAAGCCTCAGCTCTTAAACAGACAGTTGCTCTTGTGTGACCTACTATTCGCTCTAGATAATGATTCTGCCATTGAGTTCCCATTGGTAAAATTGTGGACTATGGTTTAAATATTTCCTTAATGTAACAAGGAGCAGAAATGGAAAATGAAAAGAGTCAGAATTTTGTACAAGTCTAATCCTTGAATATAAATTATAGAAATGTAGAATTGCAGACCCCTGGTGTCCCAAGACTGTGAAAATTAATTGGTGACTCAGAGGAAGTGGCTGCCCCCCCCCCCCCCCCCCCCC
>NW_025999977.1:28854337-28858105 GCF_001458135.2 Marmota marmota marmota
AGTAATGGAGCCCAGGGCAGGAGGTTATTATTTCAAGTCTACCTACAGGCTCTCTGGATTTTTGTACATAAGCAGGGCCCATTACTTGATGGAGTGGAAGACTGATATTCAACTGGTCAAAACAAAATAAAGAAGTAAAATTTGAACTGCAGGAAAAAGACACCAGGAAAAAGAATAGTAGCACCTAGAAGTTGACATAGAATCTCTATAGTCACCCTGAAAGCAAAGAGCCCTGGATCCAATCAGCAGCAAAGAAAACCTAAATGATAAAATGAGGGGTCCAGTGGTCCACATGAGGTTGTTAAGTCTGGGAAAATGGCTATGGCTAAGCTCCCTCCCTGGCCAGGCTGCTAGTGCTCTAGTACCTTTTTCTTATTTGGAAATCAAGATGAAACTGAGCCTGTGATAAGCACAGCCCTGTGTGGTGAATGGTGATGGACTAGGAGAAAAGATGGGGATGATTAGGACTCTACTGATACATTAAGAAGCCCAGGCAATGGAGAAAACAATAGTGGTTCTTCTGACCTAGGTGACTCAAAGTAAAACTAAAAGGAACTAAAAACAAAGTATTTGTCTTCTCAATAATGGAAAGTTATTGGATGTTTTAACATAGTATTAAAAAACACTTTAAACAAATCTTTGGTACCCTTGTTATATAGACTGGATATAAAATTGGTCTAATTCACATCATTTATATTTGGTCTGAAAGTAAATTTGCTTAAGGATCCCCTGAAGATTTGCTAGGAAATGATTCCTGAAATTTTGAACCATCTTTAGAATATATCAAATCTTAGTGATATTCCTGTGCAGACCCCTCAATAGCTGTTCCATACTGCTTTGGTTTGATACAATGAAGATTTGTGATTATAAATTCCAAGTCCAGAAGAAAAGAATAGCAATCAATATCCAAGAATACCATTAAGAAATAGCTCCGCTTTTGGAATGCAAATCACCTCCTTCTTGCATACAATATTTCTTCTTTCCAAAGTCACAGCCTGTAGAAACCTCACTATTTCCTTACCTAGAGCTGTAGTCTCCACAGCCTTGTGCCAGTGATGTTGCCTTTGATAATTCTTGCAATAAAAATTCAGTCATGTATGACATTTAGGAGGGAGCAAAAGGTTTGATTTGCCCCAGGGCCTTGGGACCATTATAAAGATGCCTTTAATGAGAAATGAAAGGCAAAGAAAATTAGGGACTCAGAAATTGAGCCAAATAAAAAGGGTGACAAATCACTGGGTACTAGGCCACCCCTTAATAGACTTCGATAAGGAGAAGACCATACAATGTAGGTCCCCTGCCCCCAGGAATCCAAATTAACCCATCAGTTTAGACTAGAAAAGAAGAGGATCTGTATGTAGCCTTGATAACTTCTTAGTTGCTAAAATGATAGGCTTTTAAAGACCAGTACAGACCAGCCCAGACATTGAAAGACCAGTACTACTGTCACCCCATCTAACATACTTATCCTTTTAAGAAAATTTTGTCACTAAGTAGCCCATAATAGTAATAACAGGCCATACCCTCCCTATAGAATCTATTCCAATGAGGTATATAGTTCACTCACATTTTTATTTATCTTTTTAGCTTGTGTTCTTCATAACCTGTGTCCTATATCCTATGAACAGAATCTTTAGTTACAAGTTTTTCTTGTCATTTAAAAGACAGCCACATTTCTTTCCAAGCCCCTATCCTTGAGTATGAGCCAAATATCTGCCTCTCACACTCCCTGGAAGTCAAGATCTAAGCGAATTTTGGCTGAGGATGTACTCTAACCCAAAAATGGTGATCTTCTCTGTCTCCCCAAGTGTCACTACTCAGTGCAGTCTAACAAAAGTCTATGTGGAGAGCAGCTTCCAAGAAAACTTATCTCAGAAAAGAAAGGAAAATGTTCACAGGGAAGGAGGATCCCTGCAAATTTGCAAGGCAAGCAGTGGGTTGGAGTTTCTTTTGCCAGAGTGTCCTTAAATGCTGGATGGGTACTGGGTATGACAGACCTTTACTAATTAAAGAGCAGTCCTCCTTTAGGCAACATCAATGTCACTTGTAAATTTGCTAGAAATGCAGATCCCAGGCCCACTCCAGGCCTACTAAAGGAGTAATTGCAATCTCCAGGTGATTCAGACTCACATTCATGTTTAAGGAGTACTGGCCTAGAGCAGTGGTTCCCAACCTTCGTTGCACATAGGTATGGACCAGGGAACATAAAAACAAATTACTGATGCCTGAGTCTTAACCCCAGAGATTGCAAGTTAATCATTCTAGGGTGTGGCCTAGACCCTGGGACTTTTAAAAGCTCCCGAGGATATCTGAATGCAGTCAGGTTTGTGAGCCACTGACATAGGGATAAAGGAGTGTTACTGCTCCAATACCTTGCTCTTTTTTTTGCAGAATCAAACTGGAATTCCTGGAGTCAGAATCTCTCTCTCCCAAACCTGACTGCCAGAGCCACATTGTAAGTATCAGGAGAAAATCTGATAAAGAACTTGAACTCTGCCTTGTGCTTTTCAGCTCCTTCCTCCCCTCACTTTCCCAATATAGCAGGTCCTGGCCCCACATACCTTGGTAAGCCACAACAAGGGCCAATATCAACTGGTGCTTTAAGAATACAAACTCAGAGCCTCCACGTGAAACCTACATCATCAGAGTCTGCATCAGATTCTACAGCATCAGTCTGCATTTCCAGGTGTGTCTGTTGTGCAGCCAGGTTTGGGAGCTGGTGAACTCTATAGTGAGGCTAGCCTTTCATCCTGCCAAGTCATTAAGGATTTGTAAGGATGAATGAGCTGTCAAGAGAGCAAGGGCCTGCTGCAATGCTCCTTTATTAATTATGGGGAAGTGATGTATTGGCAATGATAATGCTTCTCTTGGAAAGGGCAATGAATGGTTCGTCGATTGCTGCATTAGGTCTTTCCTGACTCAATCTTAATGCTCAGCTTTTACTCCTCTCTGTAGTTTAAAACGGCATGGCTTTCACACTAAACAGCCTCTTGGTCTTTATTCCCAAGTGAGTTGCAATCTTTGAGCAAAATACCAACACGGGTAGCCTTTCAGAGTTCTTGGTTGGAGAATACCCCAACTCCATCCTTATTTGCTTGTGTCAGCATCTAGTAGCTAGCGTATACTCCTGCATACATGATATGTAGGAAAAACATGGAGTAAAGATTTAAAAAAATCATTGATACATCCTCAGATTCCTTTGCTAAAAGAAAGCTTCCTTTAGCAGAGGGGCAGAATGTGGAGGAAGAAAGATATATCTGGAGTAACAAATTCAGAGGTGAGAAACGGGTAGGCGAATGGGGGGTCGGGATTCTGTCTGTGGAAGAGGCAAAGAAGGTTCAAAAGAAAAGTTGCAGCGCTGGTCCGCATGTGTAATCCATGGGCTGGGTGCCCAAGAGAGCGCTAGCGCGCGGCCGGGACGCACTGCGGGGCGAGAACCTGGAGGAAATAGAAAAATTATATCCTCAGGGGCAGAGGCCGGGAGGCTGGAAGGGCTCCCCACCGCCTCGGTGCTGCAGAAACTTGCCGGTTGAACCACAAGCGATCACTGAGGCCGCCGGGGGAGCGCGCAGAGGGCCAGAGCGCGGGGAGCCGGCGGGCCCCGGCGGTGGCGGCGGCGGGGCCGAGCGCGCGTGTGAGCGAGTGCGAGGCTGCGGGCGGCGGGCGGCAGGCGGGTGTGCGCGGGAGGGAGGGAGGGAGCGAGCGCGCGCGCCGCCCGGCTCCGGCCCTCCCAGCCTGCCGGCCTCCGCGCTGCCTCCCGCCCGCGCG
>NW_025999977.1:28858580-28942880 GCF_001458135.2 Marmota marmota marmota
CGCTGCACCGGAGTCTGTCCGCCGCCGCCTGCTTTGTGCTTCCCGCAGAAGATGGGAGCGACCTCTTCCTGATCGGGAGCTATTTAAAAGCAGGGAGTTTGTCGTATTTCCTACTAGCGGGAGGAACTGGGGAGAATCCATTCACACTCCCCAAACCAGGTAGGATCCTATGGTGGGCAAGCAAAAGGAATCCAGTCACATACCGTGAACTGTTTTCCTCTTGCTGTTCATAAGGCTGCACTTCCTTCGTTTTGGCAAAAGACTGGTTTCCAAATTGTGTGTGTGTGTGTGTGTGTGTGTGTGTGTGTGTGTGAATGTGTGTGTGTGTGTGTGTGCGCGCGCGCGCCTGCACATTTTCTGGGTGTCTGAGCTTGGGGGGGAGTGAAATTGCTCGGGCTGGTGCTTCTGGGCGTGAGGGTGCCTGCCTGCCAGTGCAGGCTGCCGGAGGAAGAAAGGGCTGCTAAGGAGGGATGCTGCGCCCTACACCGCGCTGGGCTTTGAGGATTCCGGGCGCGAAGAGATAAGTCCACCCAGAAAGCAGCGCTGCTAGGGACCCAGGCGTCCCCACCCACTGGGCTCCTCTCCGCGGTCTTCCCTCCTCCTGGTAATCCCTGGGGTCTTTCCCAAGGCCACACTTGCGACCCCCCCCCTCTTTGCAGATGGGCTCTGGGTGCTCTTTCACCATGGACTGCGGAGAAGAGGGAGGTGTGGCCGGAGAGAGGGGACAGACAAGGAAAAAATGTGGGGAGTGGACTTACAGGGTCTGGGTCTCTGGGCACCATGTCGTGGTGTGCATTGGGGATTCTGCACACACAGGCATCTTTCCCCAAGAGATTCCAAAGGAACTTTGCAGCTGCATTATCTGCCTGGGGGCTGTGCTGGCTCTTGGGGAAATGGTCTATGTTCTGAGATGCGAGGATATCCTTCTTGGCTCCTCCTTCGTCAAGAAGAGGGAGGTCTTAATAGCTGGACAGTGGGTTCAAGAAACCAAATCCGTGCAGGCGATGCTTTTAAAAATACAGCATATGTGCATCCTTGATTGTTTAACTCGCCCTCCCTACACAGATTCTGTCGCTGTCTGATGAATGACTTGGGCTGGCAATTCGTATTTCCCTCCCCAGATAAAGTAGCAGTGGTTGGATTGAGAGAAGGGGCGATCAAATTTAACAAAGAATTTTTTTTTTTTTCTGAAGAAAGCAGTGTGCCTGTGGTCTGCAGTCGCTAGAAAGAAAGTCATTTTTTTTTTTTTTTGCACTAGGTTATGGTTTTAACCCCCCCTTATCCTGGCTGCCTTGAAGGCGCTCTCTACCTCTCTGCTAGTCAGCCACTAGTGGTTGTGAATATAACAACACAAACTTTGTCCTGCTGGAGGTGTAAAGACTAAAAAGAGAAAAAAAGGATATCAGTGGGAGGTGTAGTGGAAGAAGCATTTTTTAAAATGACAGATGTGGTGAAGACAGTACAGGCATCCTGAACATGGAGGAGCGGACTGAGTAGGTGGAGATTTCTGATCAGATCTGGTTAAAGACATTGGCTTGAGTATCTCCGAATAGGAGCAGTGAACATCCACAATCCGGGACTTGTATGAAGATTTCCTAAGGGAAACGGGGGAGGGAGGTCCAGGAGAGAATATGGAAAGTATATACCTTCCCCTTCTCTCACCCCCAACACATGCGGGAGCGCTCCTGTGCGCGCGCGCACACACGCGCATACACACACACACACACACACACACACACACACACGGCACACAGACACACTCACACACTTACATGCTTCCTCTTTCTCTGTCAGAGCTCTCCTGCAGCAAGTCAGGAAAGGAGGGAGGAAAATGAATCTAGATATTTCATTCATTTCAGATAAGAAAACAAAGCCAGAACAGGAATGACTGGCTTTAGGTTCTTCTTTCAAATCCTGTGTTACTTGTATCTAGCTCTCTGGGTTTGCTAAACTTGCTTAATTGGGAGGTTAGCTGGGTGTGAAAGCAGGAGGAAGGAAGGAGAGCTTGCTCCATCTTTGGGGCTTTGTGAGTGATTTGGTGGGGGAGGAATCACTTATTTCACCAAGAAGCAAAGATGTGTTTTCTTAAATGGTTTTCATTTTACAAATACTGCCTGCCTGAAGGGTTCCCTTTGGATAGAAGGACTCCTTATCTAAAATTTCTCCCACTTGCTATAAAGGAAGCACCCATTTTTCTTCCTTAAAATGGATGTTTTTTTTTACTATTATTAAAAATAGAATGATTAATTCCTAGAAAAAATGGGGAAAATGGGGGGGGGGCGCTTAGCAGAGGTAAGCTATTATTCACCATTTAGCTGTGCAAAGGATGTAAGAATGTCCATGACAATCAGACTTAATCGACTCTGTCTTAATGGGGCTGGGATTAGAGTAGTGAACTAACAGAATATGAAGGTTGTGTGTTTATCTATCCATCTACTTCCTTGTCTATTTACTTTACCATTACTAGTTAATGGTTTCTACTGTATCCTTTTGGATTTAGATTAAGAACTAGATAATCCTTTTGTTGGCTGTGCAGGGAAAGGAAAGCATAACAACAGTGACAGTGCTTTAACTCCAAATAAAATTATTAAAGGAAGGTGAGGTACAGTCTTGAACACCTACAGGACTCATTTGCAGGAATTACATTAATTACTCTTTCAAACTTACTATGTATTGAAAAAATAAAATTCATTCCAAGACAGCTTTAGCTTTTGTTAACAAGCTATATTTAACATGTTTTTTATCAGACAAAAATAGACTTTTATTTATCTTGCAAAGTAAATGCATGGTTCCTTCCTACTTAGTGCTTAATCTGTTTCTTTGACAAAATAAATGACGAGAAAAGCTCATCAGATCCAACCAAGTTGTGCTAAAATAAACAAAAAAACAAAAGCAAGGTAGGTATTCACTTTGCCTTTGGATGTGTTTGTTTCAAAATAAGTGCATTTTAGGACTTCAACCTCTGATTTTCATGGTGCCATTCAGTGTGATCAGTTCTTTCTCTATTGTCTCCTCAGGTAGAGGGAAAACAGCATGTAGGGAAGAAGCCGGCTGCCCTTGTAGCCCAGAAATAAATAAGATCCAAATTGAACTAGATATTAAATCTGGGAAAAAAGATACACAGTGGAAAGGGGATGTTAGAGCAAATTGTTTTAACATCTTATATTTTTGCAGTGTGTGCGTGTGTTGCTTTCAAATAAAAATTAAATCATCGCCTTATATTTGCTGAGAATTTAGAAGTCAACACGCTTTATCTCTCTCTTCTTCTGGTATCTTTCATCCTTTATCTAACCTCTAAGTGATGAATGTCTTTTGCTAAAGTATCCTCTAATATCCTATGACTTCTTAGTTACAACCCTCCGTCGTAACCTCCTGCATCTATAGGTAGACCTCCTCATCATAACCTCTATATTTATAGTCTCCCATTCCTACCAAATTCTCCTGCTCCCTCTTGTGGCAAATATTCTCCTGACTTTCCCTAGATTCCAGAATCCTATGTAGCATCCCTTTCAGCTCCTTAAGCTGTCTATCACTTCAGATCTCATTCTCAGTAGGAATTGTGGCTAACCAGGCCAGTAGGTTGCTGAACTAGCTGTTTCTGCGCTTCTCTCTGAAAAAAAGGATTTCTATTCCCTGGAGATTGATCTAAGATCTAGTGGAAGTAAATGTCAAGTGTTTTCTGACCCGTTGGGGTGGATTAGATTCTGGGAGTGTGAGTTTTCAGTATCTGCCTTTGAGATTTGGATTTGGATTTAGGACTAGTCCAGTGGGGCTTCATTAAATGCAGTGGGATTGTTTTCAGTTTCCTTCCTTTTCTTTCCAAAAGAGAAGCTCTCTTCTCCCTCTCTGTGTCTCTCTCTTGTGTCCTCCCACCATCTCTCTCTCTCTCTCTCTCTCTCTCTCTCTCTCTCTCTCTCCTTCCCCTGACTCTCATGCCCCCCACCTCACAAAATACCTTTTACCCAGTACATATTTTGAAGACTTAAAATAATCAATGATAAGGTTCTCAGTTGTACTTGTGAATCAAACAGCCCATTTTCTGACCTGGATACTCCCAGAGTAATCTCTGGTATGTTTTCATCAACAGCAGTTTAGAATACAAGTAGGGAGATCTGGTGTCTTTTTCTAGTGTGTTGACTCAACTTGGGAAGACAGTTGCTGGCAGTCCTTGCTGCCTCAAGTGTTATTTCTAGGCTCTCTTTGCTGGCAATTCTGTTTTGAACCTGAAGTATTTTATATTTGTCCTTTGATCTGCCTAGTTGAGGGTGTAGAAAGTAACAATAGACAAAGGTTTGAGAGAAATACATTTCCACTTCACCAAAAACTTCCTAGCCAATTTTTGAAGCAGGAAAGGACCATTTGGAAGGAGAAGGCTCTGACTGGCAACTGAAGCAAAGAAAATTGTTTTTGTGGTCAAGGGCAAATACAACCTAGGCAGCAGTCTATCAAGTCATTTGAGGATGGGGACAGCATTCTCAGGCTCAAAGCATTTATTCATTGGCGGATGTAGGATCTGAAATCCTATTAAAACCATTCATCTGGATGAAGGAGTTCTATCCAGCAGATGCCTAATGAATTAATGCAATAATATTACCTGGGAAAGAGCTACCATGACATTTTATAAGCCATTAGCATATGTTCATTTTTCAACTTGGACTGGCTTATCTGATCAGCTGGCAGATAGAAAGTCCCAAGGACCTGGAACACAGGAAGATGCACAGGAAGTGAAAGAAGTTTGAAACCAGTTTGATGCCTACCAAGTGTCCTCTAAGGACTCTTCTGGTAGAGGAAGTGTGAGTGAGCTGAGTACCTGGGAACGGGCTGTTTATGGAGAGTAGCCAGAAAGATGCAAAAATAAAGCTCCACAATGAAATTTTACTCTGCAGCAGCAGCAGCAGCATCAAGGTAACAGACCTTGGATCCTTTCTTGAAAATTTAGCCATTTTAAGGCTTCTGAGAAATGGGCAAAATATTTTTTGAATATTTTGATGTCCTTCAAATAATTTGATATCCTTAAAATCTTGAATGGAATCTCCTATATCATTTTGGAATATTCACACTGATAGCTTAGAATATAATTGTGCAATACCAATTTAGAGGATCCCCTGCTCATGTAACAGATCTAGGAAAATAAATATAAGTATTCGAGTCTATCTTAACTTTAAAAGACAAAAGTAATCACTTTGCAGATGTGATTACATGTGAAGTCAGAATAATAATTTCTAGGATAAATCTAATGTGAGACGAATTCAAACAGACAAGGAAGTGATTTAACAATTTACATCAACCCAACCACGACATTTATTGAGCACATGCAAGACCCTACTTTGGGCTTTTCTGAGAATGCAGCCAAAGAAGAGAGATTGTTCGATGTTAGTTGAACATTCATGATGTATCAGGGTCTAGTTTAGTTGCTTTATACTAATTTTCTAATTTAGTATTCATGAGTGCCCTGTAAGGAAGCATCATCATCCCTATTTAAAAAAAAAAAAAGAAAGTTATGACTCAGTTGAATAATAACTTGTCCACGTGTTAGTACTTGGTGGTTAGTACATGCGCAGTGGCCATGCTCTTTGTATAATGTTTTCTGCTTTCAGGGATGTCATGATCTAGAACACCTACATGTGAAAGGTAGGGATTGAGTGAGTTAGAGCATCAGCTTGCACCTGAGCAAGTAAGTACTGGAGCAGTTAAAAGGAAAAACAGAACACTGGACATGGCTTGTAGAGGAAGAGGCATTATAATTCATTCACAGTGAAAAGGGTTTAGAAAAAAACAGAAAGGCTAGTCACTTTTGAAAAAAAAAAATAAATAAACCATGCCCCAGCTAATGGATGACAGAGGCAACCCTGGAGCAATATTTGGGCCATTTCATGACTCCTCAGTTCTGCTCTGTGTTCCAGTTAGGACCATGCCTCGATAACTATAGATCTAGAACAAATGGTAGCCTAATGCACTGGATGTTGTGTTTTAGACTTGAACCCAAAATTTAGGATGAACTTGTAGCACAGACTTGGAGGAGAGATGCTGTAACATTCAGAAGTGAGGCAAGGGGCAGACCACCTGCCGGCCTGTTCTTTACTAAACTTCGATGATTATATTTCTCATACCATTTCAGGTGAGTTTATTCATTTTAGCACTCATGGCCCTGATATTTTCTCCCTTTCTCCTTTTCTCCCTTTCTCCAGCTTCTCATTTTTTTCCCCTGGTTCTAGGCTCATGTAGAGCGTCCAGTCCTCGCAACAGGTTTAGAGAATCGGACAGCTCTCTCTATACCCATACTTTCCCTTCCTCTGTAGACTGTGGTAGGGCCCCCACTGGGGGTGGCATCAGAATTTGCAGAAGTGCCTTCTCTCGGGAGCTTCCAGTCATTCTTCCAAAATAATTTTTCATCCATCCTGACAGTATAGTTCAGTGGTAGAGCACCTACCTAGAATGTGTCAGGTCCTGGGTTTGATTCCCAATACTACCAAAAAAACCCCAAAACCTAATTACAAAATAATTATTCAGAAGTTGGGGGGTGTGGGCCTTCCCATGATGAAATTTGTGAATCGATGTGGGATGAAGTCAGTGGTTCTTTTCCCAAGGCTCTTCACTGTTTTTCTTCTCCTGGACATGCAGTTGTTTTAATAACGTCAGTGTCAGTGCTCTTGTTAATACCATGGCCAGTCTGGAAAAGATGTCAGACATCAAATTTTGTTTTTTACAGATAAGCAAATGGAGACCATAAAAGTTAAATGACTTAACAAAAAGTGAAACAGGAGATAGAAGAATGCAGATCCGTGACTCTGAAGTTATTTCACCCAAATTACAGTTCCTTTTTTCTTTGACAATATGGAAATATGCCAGTTTTCTGGCCTCAAGAATCCCTAGATGTCTATTAAGGATTTCCAGGGAGGAAAGAGAAACTTGACTTTACTTCTAGTCTGAGGACATCAACTAATCAAATGAAGGACCCTAGGGTACCCAAACTAAAGATCTCTGAGGTCAGCAGACTAATTCATTATAGTTCTAATTTTTGTTTCAATCTGACAGATGTCATATTTGTCATTGTGCAAGTTACTTAACTTTTCTGGTCTCCATTTTCTCATCTATTAAATGGGAATAATTAATAGTAATAGTAATCATAATAAGCCTTATAGCTTCTGTGAGGAATGATAAATGAATAAAACAGTTTCTTCTATGTGAATGCTCAATAAGGGTTGACCCATAACTTGACAGATGAGTACTGAGAGAGAAAGTTCCTGTCTCTGCCTGTGTGCTTTCATGTGAACATGCTAACTGTAGGGGGGTTGCCATGAGAAAGTGGAAAAAGAAAAGATTATGTCTTATTAAATATAGCCAATATTATTATTTGTATAATTTACTGTTTTTTCAAATATCCATAAAGTAAATATTTTGGTTTTGTGTACCATAAGGTCTGTTGCCATTACTCAACTCTGCTCTTGCAACAAGAAAGCAGCTGTGGACGATACATAAATAAATAAGCAGGGCTGTGTTCCATAAAACATTATTTAGAGATATTGAAATTTGAACATCATGAAATTTTCACATCATCAAATATATTTTTTTCATTTTTTCCAATCATTTAAAATGGAAAACCATTTTAATTTCATGGTCCATTGGCCATGGCTTGCCAATGCCTGTCACTCATTGTAGATTGTGAGAGATACAAATGTAGCATCAGTGGGGTTGGGGCATCCTAGCAATTGGTGTAGTGTGAAGCAGGATGGCCTAGAAACTCAGAGACCTTGTTTCACAGCCCAGTTCTGTCATTTCTGTGATGTGTGGCTTTGAAAAAGCTTTTGAATTAGCAGGGTTTGAGTTTTCTTATTATGAAGAGGGTTCGGGGATGAGGCAAAGCTAATTGAATTTTAAGGGCCTTCCTAGCAATCAAAGTAATTTTATAGAAAGAAATTTGACATTTGAGGGGGATATTGAGGACAGATACAAAGGTGAGAGAAAGGAAAACATGATACATATTTGGGTAATTTTCATTTAATAGCTCAGCTGACTACCAGGAACAGCAAACCTGGGAAGGTGGACAGGTGCTGTGTTATGGATGACCTTGAATGCCAAAATGGAGCATTAGAATAGTATAGCTACAGATTGTTAGCAGAATTCTCCAAATTTCCAGGTCAGTTGGAGAGAGGGGAGTCACTTGTTCAAGGACACATAGCTGGTCAGTAGGGCTGAGATCAGCACTGGTTCCTTTCGGCCCCTAGGCCAGGGATCCTTCCATCCACCGTACTGTCCCCAGCATTGTGGTAGAGAGCAATTAACTGCAGTTGGATGGTTCTGACCTCCAAGAGGGAAAGTCTCATATAAATTACAAGAGCTACTTTTTTATTTTCCAAACATGATCTCATACTCGACATATCAAAGAAGGTAGGTCTTTGAGTAATCCCATTACAGAGATGGGTAATGGCAAAAGTGCCCACATAAGGCCCTGCACTCCAACACTGTTTTTTTCAATTTTCACTCATGTTATTTCTTCAGCAGAGCCTTCCTCACATCCTAGTAGATCAGGTCTTCCATTACTTACTCATGTAGGATTGTGTTTTTCCTTTATAGCATTTATTAGAGTTAGTAATTATGTGGTTGTTTTTTTTTTTTTGGGGGGGGGTATGCTTTAAATTGGCATCTGTCATCTATCTGTCAGCTAGAGTGTACATTCCATAAGCAATTGTGACTGTCTGTCTCGTGGTTCTAGCCCCAATGACTTGTACATTATCAGACACAAAATAGACATCTGATATTTGGTTAATGAATGAACGAATGTGTGTTCTCTCATTAGTCATTAATATTCATGAAAACAGTCTGCTTCAACAAAGGTTGAATAGGCATGTTATCTTCACTTACAAATTAAATGATTAAATGTTTACCATTTCTTTCTTCACTTACTTTTTTCTCTCTCAGTGTCTCCTCTCAGGGTTACTCTTGAGATAGGGGAATCTGCATCTCTCACAGTGTTCCCCTATGACAAAAAGACAATAATAATACAGTAGTCTCAGCATAGTTGCTAGCATTAAAACTATACCACTGAAGCCAAAGTTTAAACAGTTCTTCAAATGCAAGTATATAGGATTGGTTTAAATAGTACATTCACTAAATGTCCTCTCTGGTAGAAAAACTGTTTTATAAACTACTCAAGGATTTGTGTAAAAAACTGTGTTTTTCCATAGGCCGTTGACAATCCATTTGTTCTTCTAAATAATAAGATTTGACAAGTTCCTTTCTAAGCTGACTTCCCTTTTTTAAATTTACTGGTTCTGTCTGAATTTACACTTGGCTTAAAAGCCAAGCCATTGAGCATATTGTCAGGAAGTTTAGAAAATTGTAGCATAGAATATTGGCGAAGGGGCACCATTAAGTGAGCATCTATTCACTTGACTTTTTTTTTCCTTAATATTTCATTTTGCTTCCTATATCTCCTCTTCTCAAGAGCATCTTCTTCTTTCAAGGACTGTGAGTTGAGACTATGCAGGAAAATCTGAAAGACTCACAAACCTCAAGTTGATAGGTTTCCATCTCCTGAAAAGCCAACTACTTAAAGCTGAAACTTAATGACAGCGGGGAAAGCTCGTAAAATTCAGATTTAAAAAAAAAAAAAAGTCATTCTGGATGCTCCTGTCACACAGCTTGAAATTTAATTCAGTATTCAGCATTCCTCGTTCCAAGAGGCATACTAAGGAGCAAGAGTGACTGCACAGAGCAGATTCATTCTTGAGTTGAAGTGAAGAGGGGGAGCAGGTGATACCCCATAAAATGCCTATAATTTAATGAGTGCAGCTTTCCTCATCATCCAAGGCTTCTAGTCTGGGGCCTCTGCATGTTTTCTGCCTCTACTTAGGGCATGCATGTAGAAACTGGAGAGGTCTCTGAAGACTTCATTTTATCCTGAGTCTTGGTTCATGTGAGAGAATGTCCTGGCAATTCTTGCCTGTGTCAGCTCAGAGGAGGCAGAAGTAATCCATAGCAAATGTATGAAGTAGGTGCTTCATAATTACCTCAGTACTTTAATCTCTTTGGGGGTCATAGGACTCCGGATTAGGGTCCCTTCTCCCCTATTCTCCAGCCCCAACCCCCCACTCCCAGAAACCCATGCACAGGCCTGTCATATTTCAGTCCTGCCTAGAATTCCAGTTTGTAAGAGGCAAAGCTCATCTGAAACATTCTTTCACATTATTTTCTTCTAGATATTAGAAAACACTGCCCTCTGATTTTTAGGCATTAGCTTCCTTCCAGAGCCTTCCAGAGCTTGTGTTTCTGGGCAGCTGGTTTCAGCCAGTTCTGTCCTGTGCTGGCTCCTTTTCTTTCTTTATGCTCTTTTCCCTTTACACCAGTACTTCTCAAGGGGTGATTCAAGACCACTCCCTCAGAATTACCATGGTGCTTGTTGAAATACAAATCTGGGGTTCCTCTTTACACCTATTATAAATCAAAGATAGGGCCCAGACATCTGCATTGCAGTGCTGTTCCTAGGTGGATGCTGGGGGAGCTGAAGTTGGAGAAGCATTGCTCTCTGCCTTTTTCACCTGTTTCTTCTCTCTGGAATGTTCTCTAACTCTTTCCAACTTTTGTCATCCTTTTCATCTCCTCCTTTATATAATTTTCCTTTTTCTTCTTAATATTAATGGTCACTAATGGTAACTTTCATACAAAGACTGGGAAATCCTTAAGTGCAGGGACCTTGTATCAATTATCTCTGTAATCCCTGAAGTGTATGTGAAGGTGCTTTGCACATTAAGGCCACTCGATAACTGCTTGGTGAATACAAGAAGGGCCCATTCCCTCCAGACCTAGAAATAAAGAAAGAATATACTATATAAAAGTTCATTAAGGTTAAATGGCAGCAGCTAGCATAAAACATATTTTAAGGTAGGAAATATTTTGGGGTCCCCTATATATAAAAGCATGCATATGACCTTGTTCCTTTTCCTTGTAAGGTCAAACATCAAAGAAAGATTGCTCTGTCTCTTCTGTTCATTAACAGATTATCACCTAAAATATTTATCAGTGTCCATCAGGAGGACCCTGTAAGATCCAGAGTCCAGAGGAGATGTTCCAAGGTCCTGCACTAAGATTTTAAAATTATACTTGAAATCTCTGTAGAGCCATAGACTGAGTGATGTGAGGAAGTTTCTAGAATCCTGGTTCTAGTAACCAAAGACGGTCGACAGTTAACTAGGAACTGGGTAGTTTAGTTGAATGTTCAGTGATGCCACTGTTTGAAAGCCAGGGATGTCTCTCTTCTCCTGTGATTCTCTAATAATTAAATAATTGTGTTTCCTAGTAAGTGGACTTTTTCCTGCAGTGACACCTCACGGCATCTGGCACATATGAGAGGCTAAGAAAAGCTCCGCAGGTGAAACCATGAATGATATTTTGTTCTTGCAGTTTTCTTGATTACTGACCAATTAAAGAAAAAAAAAGACTTGACTTTAAGTAAGTTTGTGAATTGCATGGAAATATTGGGAAAAAATATATATTGGTTTGTTAGTAGTGAAGTATTCAGTTATTTGTGATGACCATTCTGTATCATTTCCTGTGGCTCTCATCCCATTACCCTCTTTAGTTTTGCTTTTTCACTGCTAGGATTTCTTTCTCCATTTTTTTTTCCTCCTGAGCAAGTGGAAGAACCTTAACTTTGGAATGATTTCAGACCTCAGACTTCAGCTGATGATCCCTCAAATGAATCATCTTTCCCTTACTATGTGATGAATATAAGTGTTTATAAAAGTAGGGGTTGGGGTAGGGAATGAAAAAACAAAAAGCCCTGGATGTACTAATGCAGCCTGTACATATTTATTCAGGTGGGAGGCAGGGGCAGTGTGAGAGGTTATTCTACACTAAGTACCTAAATGCAGAGCTCTTTGTCCTCAAAGAACAGCATTATTTCCCTATGCAGTGGGAGCAAACAAAAATCATTATGGTGTAATGCAAAGTACCTGCATTTTAAATCCCAGATGTCACTTAAGTCTGTGTGACTTTTGTCAACTTACTTGTAAGAACTTTTTGCTTTTCTAATTTATAAAATGAGAACGATAATACAGGCCTCCTTGCAGTATTGTTAGAGAGGTCAGCAGGAATCATGAATGCAAAGCAAATACTCAAGTCAGTAATTTCAATCATTATTGCCCTCAATGACCCTGGAGGGGAGGGTGGCTTAAACCCTGGCACAGTAATTCTGAGGACAATCCTGACTGACTTCACATAGAACCCAAGATTATTAGCGCATCTTCTCTCTGAATTCTTCTTTCTTTATTTTCTATTGGAAGACTCTTTCTGCTCCAGTTTTCTTCTGCCTGCCCACATTTCCATGTAAGTCTGCAGAATTAATATAAAAATTTAAATTCTTGGTGCTCTTTTCCTTTTACAGGGACTCTATAATGGAGGTGATTTTTGGTTGGTGTTACACAAGATGCCTTTTAATTATTCGAAGGAGGAAAAGATAGGCTTCCTTGAGGATGTCTCCAGTGTCAGGACCCTCTCAACAGAGCCGATACAATCAGTGAGCCAGGGCTGATGTAGCAGGTGCTGAGCAAGATGTCAGGGCCCCAGGTCATCTCTTTGTGCTGGAGAAATTTTTCCAGCCTGAGATTCTTTGCTGTGAATCTGAAATACGGATTTCCTCTCCTTCAGCTTACACTAATATTGGCTTTTCAATCTGATGCTGAACTTTGCTCATTTTAGGGCTCATCCATTTCACAGAGAGTATTTTCCAAAGCAAATGCCTAGGCCCAATTCCCAGATTCTGATTCAGCATCAGAGATTTGGTCAATCAGTTCATGACCCTATGATAATTATTTTATTCATTCAGTAAACATGTGCTATACATATTCTAGGTGCCAGGCTCCCCTCTAGGAACTGGAAATGCAGTTGTGAAAAAAGGAAGAAAAGTTGCTGCTCTTACAGGGTTTACATCTTTTAGAGGGAGAAAGACAATATGTAGAACTACTGAATAAAGTACACAGCATATAGAAGTAGTTAGTGCAATACAGGAAAATAAAATAGAGAAAAGGGCTGGCAGATATATCACATGACCTGTTTCCAATAACTTCTTCCTTATCCTAAGTCTATTTTTTTTTCTGGTCACATTACCTGGTTCTTACCCCAGTTACTCCCTTGCTGAACAGTTTAGCTGCATGATTTCTTTTTTTTTTTTTAAGATGTTTTGGAGAAACTCTTTTTAATATTTATTTTTTTAGTTATAGGTGCACACGATATCTTTATTTTATTTGTATGTGGTGCTAGGGTTTGAACCCAGTGCCTCATGCATGCTAGGCAAGTGCTCTACCACTGAGCCACAACCCCAACCCCTAGCTGCATGATTTCTGACCTGGGATAGGATCCTCAATCCAGTTTTGTTAGTTTGGGCAGAAGGACTTGAGCCCCTCACAACACCTCCCATAGCCCATGACTTGTCATGGAAGTCATGGAAGCCTACATGACTTGTCCCAATTTATCATTCAACAGAGAGAAAACTTCCTGGGGAGGGTGGGGAGAGAAAGAAAACAAAATAAAAAGTTTTAAAAGGTAGTAGCAGAGAGGACTGTGGAAACTAAGTTTCTTTCTGAAGTCTGGCTCTGGTCTGATAGATGAGGCTGGGAGCCAGAGGAGTATTTGAATGTTAGATGAGATGGTCCCATGTCACATGAAAAATGTCTTCATCCTCTGGCATCATCTCTTTGTCTAGAAGCAATGGGAAGTACTTGCATCAGTTATGGGTAAAGATTTATACTTGCTTTCATGTTGCCTTAGAAATAGATTAATTGCTTAGCTCTGAGGCTTTCAGTCAGCAAGAATTACATAGAAGGGAATTCCAAGTCCTGATGAAGGCGAGTCAGGGAGTTCCTTGGAATAACCCCAACTGCCAATCAACAGAATGAGATTAGGCCATCCAGTGTGAGGGCTGGTGGGGACACCAGCAAATTCCTTTCCTCTGAGTCAGGTACTTCTTGATAGTTAAAACTAACCCCAGTTTCCTGTGGGGAGTAGGCACTCTGCTGCCTCACTCCTCTTTGGGCCCCTCTGCAACTGAGGTTCTTCCTTATGCTTTACAAAGCAGTTTGATAAACACCTAATCTTGTAGGCATGTGTTTCTCCTCCTTGTAACTCTGACTTCTCCCTTCGGCACAGGTGGCTGGATTACTGGCAGCCAGGTATCTCTTTACCATCTTTTTAGTCAGTGTCATTAAAGTTTGTAATTTGTAGGTGATAAAGTTGTTTTGTTTTAAAATAAATAGTGAGTCGAAGATAATTCGGGTATTCTTGATACTTACTGGGCTGAAGACTCATTTTGATGATGAAGTGGGTATTCCTAAGTGATCCCTTGATATAGACATAGAGTTGATCTGAATCCACCAAAAAAATCAGCTGCCAGCCTTCAGTAGATCAAGGCAAAATGTAAGAAAGCCAGGCAGCAAACCAACATACCTGTGGCCTCTGTTCTTATCTTCCTGCTTAATTTTCATGGAAAATTTATACACACACACACACACACACACACACACACACAAACACACACACACACACACACACACACCTCAGGAGAAGAGTTGGGAGGGTTAAGTAGAACTTCTGGACTCTTATAATGGAAGAAAGAAAATAGATGAAAAAAGCCTTTAGATAACACTTCTCCCACATCCTCACAAGCATTTGGATTTTGGTATTCATTAAATAAAGAAAGCAACCAAAGTCCAGAGAGTTCTTCCCGGTTGCTTTATTGCCAATAACTTACATCAGTGTTTTTTGTCCACTGGTTTCACAAATTATAATGCTGTCACTTTTTTAATATAAATGTGATGATTTTTGGTAACCTCAGCAGCCCCTCTCCTTTTTCCCCAATAATGACGACGGATTTTCACCAATCCATCCATTTTTACACATCTGGTCCTCATTTGGCTAAAAACATATTGTGAGATGTGGGCTAGGGCAGAGATGGAGGGCAGGACTTTTTCTTGGCCGACCTAAGAGAGAGCCCTGACTGTGCATGCAGGAAAAGGTTGCCAGGCAATTGCTAAAGGGCAGGGAGCATAGGGCAGCTGTCTCTAGGAACATGCCAGCCCTCATGCTATACACCACAGTCATTGATGCTTGTCTGCTTGAGTCTCTAATCCATAAGATAAAAGCCAGGCTGTTGGAAACCTTCCACGAGACTATTGCTAACTGGGCTCTCCTAACCTGCATAGAAGCCAAGAGGCTTTCAATGGGTTAGTTCAAGCCCAGATCCAACAATTGTCCAGCATTACTTTACCAACTATCAGGGATGACCTAATGGAACAGTTAATGGAAGCAGACCAGGATGTGAATCTTAGTTTGCTCTCTGTATGATTTTGAACAAGTTCTTAACTAGTCTACTCCTCAGTTATCCCACTTTGAAAATGAGTGTCTACTGGATAGGGCTATTGTTAGTGCACTACCCTCTGCACAACTCCAGGGGGTGCTGTTTGCAAAGACCAAAATGGAAATAGAAACACTAAAAGTTGTGTGACACAAAAGTGCTTGTTATTAGAAATATTAGATATAATTGATACATGTAAAGAATTTAGCACGATGTCTATAACAGTTTTAAGAAAGGAATTCAATATTAGTCTCTCAAGAAATTGTGATTTGTTATACTTTTTTTGAACCTTGATTCTAAGAAGGAAAATATTTTGAGGAAAGAACACAGTCTGCAAAGGCCTCCAAGTAAGAAAGTGCCTTATTTAGGGAATTAAAAGAATTTCTGCATTCAGGAGCACAGAGGTTAGATCATACAGGGTCTTGAGCAGACTATTGAGGGGTTTTACCACTGGACATGAGGCAAAAGACAGCCTACAAAGAGTTTTAAGCAGAATCATAGTGTAAGATCTGTTCCTTAGCAAGTTCAATTTGGCTGAAATGTGAAAAATAGAATGATGAATTTGGCAGTGATTTGAAGGAGTGGTTAATTATATCAGGCTTGGAGACAGACACAGGTTTGAATCTTTCTTCAGTGTTTACTCTCTCTCTTCAGTACTGTTATTTATTACAAATATTTAACCTTTCTGATCCTTATCGGTCTCCAAGACATTTTAAGTTGCCAGTCTACTAAAAGGATAACTACAAATGTTTCTTCTCCATTTTAAATGCTAGCTGTCTGCTCTTTCATTTTTGAATACTTGCCAGGCATTGGGATCATTTAGAAATCAGATCTTAATATAGTAGGCAGGAGCTGGTCTCCTTGTTTCCTCCCATCCCCTACAATCTCTCTACTAAACCAGGAGAGAGCCTGTTCTAAAAGGAAAACCAGATATTACTCTCTGGTCAGAACCCCCTGGGATTCCTGTCTCTCTCCTCTTCAAAGCCAATACCTTACAGTGGCCTCAGTGACCCCCTGATCTGTTCCCTTTGCATTCCCACTCCTGCATGGCCCTTCCTCCACACTGGTTTCTCTGCACCATTACCATCAGGACCTTTGTACTTTGTCATAATACTCTTCCTGCAATATCCACAAGGTTTGATCATTTGCTTCCTTCAGGACTTTGCTCAAATGTTTTCTTATCAGAGACGCCTTCCTTAACTGTAAAATCATGCTAACTTATGTGTGCATGAACACACACACACACACACACACACACACACACTGTCCTTCTTAGATTGATTCTGCCCTTCCCCCATTGTACCGCTTTTTACCACCT
The DNA here is from genome assembly GCF_001458135.2 of Marmota marmota marmota. Classification (NCBI taxonomy): domain Eukaryota; kingdom Metazoa; phylum Chordata; class Mammalia; order Rodentia; family Sciuridae; genus Marmota; species Marmota marmota. Next base: position 28,875,245 of record NW_025999977.1, read on the forward strand.
GATATTTCATTTATGCCTTAGAAGACAGAGACTTTGTTTTATTCACTGGTGAATTCTTAGGTCTAGAAGAGAGCCTAATGAGTCATTCTAAAATTCATATTAAGCACATATAAACAATTGTGGAAAAAATTGATGCATAGGGACTTAGAACAAGATCTCCTATTTTTCTTGCAGGCAAATTGAATGTTACCTTGTTTTAAGCAGGGAGCCCACAAACCACCCAATCCCTGCAAGGCTAAGCAAACAGACACACGTTGACCATGAACTCTTGCAATGCTTTTGTAAATGTGTTTCTTTCATTTGTCAGCCTTTTACCCTCTCCTGGTCTTCTTCAATATGGGAGAAATATGAAAGAAGCCTATCTCCCAATAGAGATGACCTAAAAAGGGCTTGAGGCCATGGTGGGATCTCCAAGGGTCTTCCAGAATGTGCTGGCCACAGGGATTCTCCTGGGACCTGGGAGTGGTTTTCAGTGCAAGCCATCAGCAGCAAACATAGGCAAACGTGGCTGGCTCTCAGCCAGCGTGGAGCTGAGAGCCTCTCACCCAGCCCTCTTTTAACGTTTTCTAGGCCCCAGGGCTATGTTCTGACTCAGGACTAATTTCCTATCCGTGTGCTATGGATGTCATAACTGGCCTCCTTCAAAGCCTTCCAGATCTTCCTGTATTTCAGTATCCATTCCCTACCCCTTTTACCCCAGTCCTGATGCCCCAGATCCTAGAAGCAGAGGTGATGTGAGGTCAGAACAGAGTTTTGCATGATCTGGTGGTTGAATTTAGGGCTGTGGTCGCTCTGTCCACTACTTTGCTTGCCATTCTCTGTGCTCCTCAGTAGGACTCTGTTGCCATATCTCTAATTGCCTACAGCCCTTCATCATATATATACTTTGTGGTTACTGTTGCTATGCCAAATAAGCTAATTTAGATGGAATCATTGCTCCTGCATATTTTAGTCACTTGAGCCCACTATAGAACTAATGTGTGTTTTGGAATGACCATGGAAAGTATGACATTGACACTGAGAAGGAACATTTTATGGCTGGTAATGCCGATTTCACAGCCTGCCAGGGTCTTACACACAACCAGGCCTGGACCTGGTTATCTCTCCTCTCTGTTGGGGACAGCCTGCAGATTGTAAAGCAGGCTATGTATACAAATATGAAGGGCTGTTCTCAAAGTACTAGATTCCCAGTTGCTAATATATCAGGAGACCTTGGTTGCTGAAAATTAGGAGGAAATGTGCTCTCATTAAAACATGCTTTAAAAACCTGTACTTAATGTGTGGAAATATTGCATTACAGTGGAATTTTTTTTCCTCTTGAGAATAAATACCATTGAGCTTTGATTGCAGGCAGACCTAGAGATTTCTCTGTTTCCAAGTCAGTTTAGAGAAGTAGGGTGTGATTTCTTGAAATACAGTGTAAGGTGTACTTCCAAATTTAAGATCATCACCACGCCTTGTTTTGGTAGTTGTTTTTCCGAGTCTGAATTTCAATGCACAAATCTTAATAAAGTGATTTTCTCAATGAAAAATGTCCTTGAAGATAATGAACTAACCAAAATTTAAAAGAAAAAATCTGCTTTAGCAACAAGGAGGCGATTGTTTAATGCTTCAAAAGTTTTGTTTATCTTTCTTGTTGCCCATTAGTATGCATAAATGTGTGCTTAATTAGGCCAGGCTTAAAATTGAACTTTTCATTTCCAGGAAGTCAGTTGTGAGTCTTGCTCAGTGAATGGAATTACATGTAGAAAATTCACAAACAGAGAGACCAAATTGTAAATTTCACAAAGGATTGCTTAATCACTGATGGAGTCAGGTTAGTGATGATTCACCAGAGATGTTGTGATGGTCAAACATACACAAATTTTTGTTAAAGGTATTAATCATGCTTTGGATTTGGATCTAATAATGTGATTTTTTTTCTACCCTCCCTGCCCCCATCTTCTTTTTACCAACAGGTCAGGACAGTTGGACGTCTCCTTGTACAACATGCCTCGGTTAAGCCTCTCACCCATGTTTTCAATGGGATTTCATCTGTTAGCGCTGATGGCTTTCTTATTTTCCCACGTGGACCATATAACTGCTGAGACTGAAATGGAAGGAGGAGGAAACAGTACCGCTGAATGTACCGGCTCATATTATTGTAAGAAAGGGGTGATTTTGCCTATTTGGGAGCCCCAAGACCCTTCCTTCGGAGACAAGATTGCTAGAGCTACTGTGTATTTCGTGGCCATGGTCTACATGTTTCTGGGAGTCTCTATCATTGCCGACCGGTTCATGTCCTCTATTGAAGTCATCACATCCCAAGAAAAAGAAATAACCATAAAGAAACCCAATGGGGAGACCACCAAGACAACTGTGAGGATCTGGAATGAGACTGTATCCAACTTGACCTTGATGGCCCTGGGATCTTCTGCTCCTGAGATTCTGCTTTCAGTTATTGAAGTGTGTGGCCATAACTTCACTGCCGGAGACCTGGGGCCCAGCACCATTGTGGGAAGTGCTGCCTTCAACATGTTCATCATCATTGCACTTTGTGTTTACGTGGTCCCTGATGGAGAGACGAGGAAGATTAAGCATCTGCGCGTGTTCTTCGTGACGGCAGCCTGGAGCATCTTCGCCTATACCTGGCTGTACCTTATTCTGTCTGTCATCTCTCCTGGTATTGTGGAGGTCTGGGAAGGTTTGCTTACTTTCTTCTTCTTTCCCATCTGTGTGGTGTTCGCCTGGGTAGCAGATAGGAGGCTGCTGTTTTACAAGTATGTCTACAAGCGGTATCGGGCTGGCAAGCAGAGGGGAATGATCATTGAACACGAGGGGGACCGGCCATCTTCCAAAACGGAAATCGAAATGGATGGGAAAGTAGTCAACTCTCACGTTGACAATTTCTTAGATGGCGCTTTGGTTCTGGAGGTCGATGAGAGGGACCAAGATGATGAAGAGGCTAGGCGAGAAATGGCGAGGATTCTGAAGGAACTGAAGCAGAAACATCCAGAGAAAGAAATAGAGCAGTTAATAGAATTAGCCAACTACCAAGTCCTAAGTCAGCAGCAAAAAAGTCGAGCATTTTACCGCATCCAAGCTACTCGCCTGATGACCGGAGCTGGCAACATTTTAAAGAGGCATGCAGCTGACCAAGCAAGGAAGGCTGTCAGCATGCACGAGGTCAACACGGAAGTGGCCGAAAATGACCCTGTGAGCAAGGTCTTCTTCGAGCAAGGGACATATCAGTGTCTGGAGAACTGTGGTACTGTGGCCCTGACCATTATCCGCAGAGGTGGGGATTTGACCAACACTGTGTTCGTTGACTTCAGAACAGAGGACGGCACGGCCAACGCTGGGTCTGATTATGAATTCACTGAAGGAACTGTGGTCTTTAAACCTGGCGAGACCCAGAAGGAAATCAGAGTTGGCATCATCGATGACGACATCTTTGAGGAGGATGAAAATTTCCTTGTGCACCTCAGCAATGTCAAAGTATCCTCTGAAGCTTCAGAAGATGGCATCCTGGAAGCCAATCACGTCTCTACTCTTGCTTGCCTCGGATCACCCTCCACGGCCACTGTAACCATTTTTGATGATGACCACGCAGGCATCTTTACTTTTGAGGAACCTGTGACTCACGTGAGTGAGAGCATTGGCATCATGGAGGTGAAGGTATTGAGAACATCTGGAGCTCGAGGAAATGTTATCGTTCCCTATAAAACCATTGAAGGGACTGCCAGAGGTGGAGGGGAGGACTTTGAGGACACTTGTGGAGAGCTGGAATTCCAGAACGATGAAATTGTGTAAGTTCTTTTTATATGTTTGTGTGTATGGTTGAGTGAGTGCACAACTGCGAGAGTGTGTGCATATTTTTAAACCAAATGACATAAAAGAAACGGAATAGTTATTATGGAAGACACCTTTCAAAGTATCAGTTCTCGTTTGGGTGAAACCTATCAATTGGTACTAGACACAGATCTTAATTTGACATTGAGATCTTTTTTTACTTTTGTCTTTTTTACATATTTAAGTACACTGTAGGCCATGATAAAATGAAGCCTGTGACGTAAGTTAGCAGATCATTTAAGATGGGTTGAAAATTCTGTATTCTATTTTGGATCACACAGTATATATACAGAAAAGGAATATTTAACACATCACAAAAGGTCCCTATCTTCATTGCTGAGTACAAATTGGGAAAGCCCAAAAAAGAAACACCTCTAAAAAGAATTTCCTGGCTACTAGGACTAAGTGGAAATATTTCTGTGGTTTTCATCTGACATTGTGGTTTTATGACAATATAATGTCTCTGCTTGTATGCTAGTGTTTAATTATGACTTAATGACCAACCCTGCTTCTTCAGTGTTATGCTATCATGAGAAGAGGATATATCCATTATTTATTTCCAGTCTGGTTTTACTTTGTATGATTTCATAAACCCTTTTACCCTGCTCATATAGTGATGAGGAGAGAAATACGATTCTGTCCAAGCATCCTAGTTGATGGGGAACAGGTCAGAGAAAGAAGTAGGGAACAATTTACTCTCCCTATTGGCACTTTACAGTTGTAATACTGAGTGTTATGAAGTGATTCTTCCACTGAGAGCTGCCATCGAGAGAGACATTCCTCCTTCGTTGCCTTAGAGAGGGCTTTGCACTTAATTCACTAGAAGCAGCCAGGGAATTTGACTCAAGGACCAGTGTCCAAGAATGAGGGAGGGAAGGAGGTAAAGAGAAAAGGAATAAGATAAATGAAGGAAGGAGGGATGAACAAGAACCAGAAACTGTGTTATCACTGTATTATCTACAGTGTAACAAAGGATATTATGGTGAATGATTATGTTTTTGAAGCATTTACAATTTAGGAATTTCAAGAAAGATAAATAAATATATTAACTATAATTAGTTTTAAAAAATGGTTCTAGTGGTATATAATATGTTCAAATGGCAAGATACATGCTCTCCAAGTATGAAATTTCTCCTCTTGAATATGTAGGGGAAAAAAAAGATGGGGGATGATCAGAGGGAACAGGTTTTCTTGAAAAAGCTTTCCAGGGTCCTTACATCTCTTTGCCATTATGTTAAAGAGATGTGAAGTTACTTAGTACAGTATCACAATGAAGTTCAGCAAAGCAGAGATTATAATATCCATCTTCTGATGTGTGTAGGTGGGCAACAGTGTTTGATTAATATCTACTTTATGTTGGTTCTTATGTTGATAATGTTCCACTTACTGTGATGGGTTTCACTGGGACACTTATTTTCCTGAAAGACAGGATATAGTAGCAAATTAGTGTCCTGAATACTCAAGAAAAAAAGGTTATTGAATGTGATCTTGCCCAGGTTAGTGCACTTAACCCTTATTCCTTTGCTAGGAATTATTTTGCATTATATTTTCTGATCATTTCAATTATTGAGCCTTCCCGTAGTAGATAGCACTTGGAATCTATGTGAAAGTGTAATGTACTCACAAGGGTAGCCCTTAAATATAACTAAAGTGGTGCTTTGTTTTCCTCATTTGTTTGACTTAGGATGTTTTCTCATGAAAATTTTATGTTGCTTTCTCACAAGAATAATGGCTCTCCGCTTATTTATTTGAGAGTCAAGCTTTCCCTATCTACTTTGCTATCCAAGATTTTTATCAAACCATAAATAAATAATCTTATTTTAGGTGGCATATGTAGAAGAAGAAGGTTTTATAAAAAGATTGACAGTGATTCAATGGAATAATTTATTTTGCCAAACTCCCATTAAAAACACTCACCCTATTGAATTAAATTGATTAAAGAAGGAATATTGCCAAAGTCCATCTTTATATATATATATATATATATATATATATATATATATATTTCTTTTGAATATTTGTAAGAATTGGTGGAATTGGTAGAACTTGATAAAATAAATGCCATCTCTGTAATTATATTCATGAGGGCAGTCTAGATCAATCATGGTTTCTTGTTCTATAAAAATATCTGGCTTTTTTATTCACTAAGATGAAATGTAAAAATTGTTAAATGGTAAAGAATTTTATTTATAACTGAAATGAAGTTGAAGCCCTACATTTTTTTTTTCTTTCTGGAATTTTAATTTTAAAGATGTGTCTTGACTTTAAATAGAGTTTTATTATTGGCAGGCATTGTTCATGTTTAACAGATCCATTGGTTACATTCATGTGTTTGTGTGGCTTTAAGGTAAGCACAATGTTTCCAGAAAAAGAAATTATCAAAGAAGTGGTGTTGTGCTGGCTTCTTAGCAGTTTAGAAACCATTACTCTCATTTTTTTAATGGATTATTTTTCCTTTGGTGATCATGTCCAATGCCAGGTCCGTATAGTCAGATTCAAGCACAAAGGAGTTTTTCATTCTGCAATGAAGTTGCCTCTGTAGACTCAACCCCCAACTTATCTTCAAGAATGATTTGATATCTTCATCTTAGGGGTAGTTTTCTTCAAAACCTATCATACATAGATAAGGGCTCTTGACACAACTGAGCTTTATTAAATACTATGAAAAATCTTCTTGTTTGATTATTTAATGCTGTACATTAAAGTCAGGATTGGTGATTCTTTTCAAGGTGCTATAAAGAGATTTGTACAAAATCTTTGGATTTAAAGGTTATCTAATTTTCAGAGTCTATTAATCAAGGTAGACATAGTCCAATCTGATCAGGGATGGAGACTAAATGTCAGTCCAGCTTTATGATTCTTTGACTACAAAAACAAAAGAAATTCTCATTTTTTTTAAAAAAAATTCTTTTCAACATGTATTCATTTTTCTAACAAAAAATTAAATCCAAAAATAACATTTTAAGTTACTTGTAAATGTAGGACAAAACTAAAATATTAACTGTTAACTGTTAGTCTAAGTTAGATTATGTTGGTGTCCCAGCATCTAATAGCTTTTGTCAAAAATGCATCAACATTTTAGTTTGTAGGTAAAGGTGTTAAGGATTCTTAAGCATTTATCTTTTTTTTAGGGTAGAATAGATCATTTAAATTTATAAGGACGTCTGTATCTATTTATTCATATTCTTACATAAATTCTTTGAATTACTTCAACCTGACTTTTTAAAATGAAAATTGTATTTTGTATTTCAGAAAAAGCACTGATAAAACAGATTCTCAGTAAAATAAAATTTTAAAATTATAATGCAAAAACCCACTAAATAGATAAAATTAACAACTATCATATGCTTTTGTGAAAGCACAGTCAATGAAAAATCCTAAATCCATGCCAACTAATCTTAACTTTTCAACATCATTCAATTAGGAAAGTCAACAAGGAATTCTGTATAATGTTAACAGCTAATAAAAAACAAATCAAGAATATGTTAATTTGATTTGTGGTTTGGTGGGTGATATCTACAAATTTGAAATGCTACTAATTATTGTTCTTTAATGATACCATTTCAGTAGTACTAATTATTATAAAATATTGTTTGGTCTTCCAAAGTCTAATATTAACTGTTCTGGAAAATGTTAAGGTTAATTAATTAATGTAGCTACAAATCAAATTTAATTGCTTAGTTATAGCTCAATAATGATATCATTTCAGAAGATAATTGAAAAAAAATGAGCATTTACTGTGATATATTTAAAACAGAGAGTTGAGAAAACTATGTAAGTTGGAAAATTTACATAACATATTGCTTAGCAAATCAGTTTACTACAGGCTTCCTAGTCATAGAAAAATGTATTAAACAATGTGTCAGCCCAATATTAATTTTAACAACTGTTACATTTTCAGGTATGATTGTAACTTCATTAACTCTAAGAGATGTAATATGCAAGGCATCTATCTCAACAAATACAGCTTTCTTACATTGAATATTTATATACTGTTTTTGAAAAAAAGGATTAAAAAATAAATAAAATTTTAGTGTAAGTCCTATCAAATTATTATTATATTATTATCATTATTATTATTACATTCCATAGGAAACAAATACTGGTTTTGGCAGTTTATATACCGGTGTTCATGTCTTGCGGTATAGCATTCTATGGAATAAATACTTAGCTATGTGATATGGCATGTAGCTTTATAATATGGTACAATAAGACTACTAGATACATAAAAAAATAAAGTAAAACTTGAAGTGATTAGAACAGAAGAACAATTGTGCATTGGGAAAAATCAGGAATAATGAAAAATATTACAGAAATTATCATTAGACAAGAAAAGCTATTAGTACGTAGTGCCTTGAATCTAGAATATTCAGGATTTATTTTAAATTAGAAGAATTTCATTTAGACTATTACACTTAGACTTTTAAATTAAAGGCATATGATATTTTATACTGGCATAGAACTTTCCTAGGTAATGTGCTAATGTAAAAAATTTGGTTGCAATAATGTTAGCATTTCAATGGATTTCTGCTTTAGTGGATTATCTTTTCAGACCAGAATATTTATCTCTTTTTGAGCCAAACCACATGTAGTATCATCTGAAAACCTAAATTATAACTTCAAGATGTTTTTGTAAATGCATATGTTTTCTGAATGCATAACTATTATAAAAATAAGACAGGGTAGGAGCCAAAAACATTTATGAGTTATAATTTAGTATTGCCTGGAGTCCAAGTTGATTATGTACAGAAAGGTTCTTTACCATGTCAACCAGATTTCCATTTTGCTGTTGTAATCTCATTTTCCTAGTGCTAATTAGAGTTTGAGGTTATAATATAGTTACATAAAAATTTTATCTTAGCAAATAAAGAAATTTCTCAGTGTAGGCACATTGAAGTGTTTAAATCCTGGTCTAGTTTCTGAGTCATCATTCAAGGCTGTCACACAGGGTTGATTGCCTCCCTAGATCAGGGCTTAAATTTATAAATCAATATTAGTTCCTACTTAATAAAGCTACTGATGTGTGATCAGCACCGGGCCAATATTACAAAGGAAATCAAAAGAAATATACTCCTCATACTTAAAATGGGAGATATATTTTGATAAGTATAAACATCATTATGAAGACATTGTGCAGGGGGTAAAAGAAACCTTAATTTTGGACAAAATATTTGCATTTATTTTTGGAGGACAGACAGCATAACTGGAAAGAAAAATGGGATGTGCATTTTAAGAATAAGTCATGGCTTGGAAAACATGGGAGCATGGACAATGTCAATAAAGAGGATCATTATCAAAATCAGTGACTTAGCCACAGTTCATTTCCTTTTGTGGGGTTTTAAATCATTATGGATATGTTTAAATTAACCTGACATGTCCCTTAAAGGGTTTTTGTCTGTGGAACACTTTGAGGGTGTAATGTGTAGAAACAAAATTTAGAACCATTACTATTAGTTGCCCAAGAACTTTCTCAAGTTCTCTCTTTTTATTTTATTTTATTTTATTTTATTTTTGGTACTGGGGATTGAACCCAGGGGCACTTAACCACTGAGCCACATCCCCAGCCTTTCAAAATATTTTATTTAGACATAAGGTCTCTCTAAGTTGCTTAGGACCTTGCTAAATTGCTGAGGCTGGCTTTGAAGCCTCTGGGATTACAGTTGAGTGCCACCATGCCTGCTATCAAGTGCCCTTTTATATATTTAATACCATTGGTGACAACCCAAGGAAGTAAGTAGCATTGCAGATGAAAAAACTGAATCTCAGAGATCTAAGAAATTATGAATCCAGAATTTGAACACCTATTTGACTTCAAAGATATGCATGTGCTCATCTGTGCCACATTACCCCTTGAAGTTTCTAAAGAAAATTGACAATATTTCTAGTAAGATGCTGTCAGCATTTTGTTTGGTTCTTTGTGAATTAGTCCTTGATCTCTAGGAATGGTTTTGATTTACTTTAATCTGGTAGCCTCACGAATAGTCCTTCCATTCTGCCACCCACTCACCCTCTGTTCTGAGAGTTACCAGTGTACTGCCACTGTCTTACAAAACATGAACAGATTTTACACTAAATTCACTAAATTTTGATGTGGGAAGAGATTTTGTTTGCATCTTTCCTGAGAACACCAGTAACTGAGGGCAGGTGATTTAAAGATACTGTATGTACTTCTTTTGAATGGAGCTAGCTTAAAGATATAATACCCACGATAGAGTTATTTATTATCATTTTGCTGCTGTGTCTTTATTAGTTGAGGTATGAAAAGTTGCCTGTGGACAATACTATAATATCGTAAATTATGGGAACCTCCTATAAAATATCTGTTATGGGTACTGAAGTCTCATTATTGGAGATTCATTCTGTGGGATAAGAAAGCTATTGGTCCCCTAATAAAAGGTAAATGCCATGAAAATCTTAAGGTTCTTTGCAGTAATGGAGTAGAAGTTATTCTGGGGCAGGAGCCAGGAAAGGTTGAAAATTCAACAAAGTAAGGTGGGTCAGCTGCACTGGAGATAATCTTACAACTGCTTTGGGTAAACCAGGTAGGAGGCTGGGGCAGTAGTGCAAGGTGTTAACTAAGTAGGCAGAACATTTTTTTCTTTTTCCATACTTTTTATTGGTGCACTGTAGTTGTACATAATAATGAAATTTGTTACGTATTTGCACATGAACACAATAGAACAATATAGTTGGGCCAATATCATTCCCCCGGATTTCCCCTTTCCCTCCCTCTGGTCCCTTTCCTCTACTAATCTCCCTTTGATTTTCATGAGAGTCCATCGCTCTACATTTCTTTTCTTTTTTCCACTCTCGTTTCCATATGTAAGAGAAAATACATGACTTTTGACCTTCTGAGTCTGACTTCTTTCACTTAGCATTATGTTCTCAAGTTCTATCCATTTTCCTGCAAAAGACCCCATTTCATTTTTCTTTATGGTTGAATAAAACTCCATTGTGTATATACATACCTATGAATATCTATGGATAAAGAAAACCTAGGCTGGTTCCATAGTTTGGCTGTTGTGACTTGTGCATGGGTAAGGTAGGACTTTTTCTACTGACTTTTCATAAGGGCCTCACATATTCTGCCCTATAGTCGGGAAGTCCAGAAGGACCTGGGAGGAAAAGCAAGCAGTCAGTAAATATGGGCAGAATTACATGAAAGGTCCTTTCCTTCTCCTGGTTCTACATGCCGTCTGCATAATACCCATCTATTTTCCAGAGGTTGAGCCAGCCAGACCTCTTTCTTTTCATGGGCCTATACAGGTGTCTTACTATAGAGTCAGGCAGAATAAAAAATTAATTTTCATTTCCTCAGGGATCTAGATGACATTTTCTTTCCTTCTTACAGTCTCCACAGGCTCAGATAAGGCAGTAGGCATTGTATTCTCTTGTGGCAGCTGGAGATATGGAGGCAAGGGGCAAAAACACGGCCCAAAGCAGAACTTTAATTCCTTGCTTATTAATTCAAATATTGATGAACTAGTCCAGGATATTGTCTAGATAGAGTTTGCTGGTTTTTTTTTTTTTTTAGATTTAAGTTTCCATATGAGTTGGGGAGTTCTGGGTACCCTGAAACCAAGAGTGACACCCCATTTTCCAATCTTAGACTACCTGAAGATAAAGATTCCATACCCAAGTTTGGAATCTGTCTCTATGTTCTCCTAACTGTCACTAAGTTCCTTAATATCAGAGTCAGTTTTCTTACTTGTAAAATGAGGACAATATTGGTGATGGTGGAGAGGTTAGTAGTAGAAGAGAAGATGGTGATAGTGTTGATGATGAAGGTGAAAGTGGTAGTGGTAATGGTGGTAATGGTGATGGTGGTGATGGGTTTGGGATATGTTGGTTGTAGTAGAAATGGTAGTAATGGTTATGAGATGGAGATGGTATTGGTGATGATGAAGTACAGGTAGTGGTGGTGGATTTTGATATGATTGTGGTGGTGGTGGGGTGGAAGTGAAGATAGTGAGTGCCAGAGGCAAAGGTGATGGTAGTAGTAGTTTTGGACATGATGGTGGGGATGATGGTGGTGGTGGTAGTGATTATTGGTGGTGGTAGTTGGTAATGATGGTGATGGAGAGGGTACTAAAACTTACTGAGAGCAAGGATTCATGCTGCTTTGATTCAATCTTCACAGCCATAGATACTGCTACTATACTCATTTTACAGAAGAAGAAATTAAGTAGATACTGCTACTATACTCATTTTACAGAAGAATAAATTGAGGCTCAGAGACTAACTTTCTCTGGTTCACACAGCTAATAAACATGGATCTAGAATTTATCAGTAGAACTACCTGACTATAGAGTCTACTTGGTTTTATTAGCTTTCACACTCAAGGACAAGGCTCTGTTGCTATGACCTATGACCGTTGTGGCTCAGAAGATATAAAACAAGGGTGGTGATTTATCTTTTCTAGAATTCTTGAATATGTATCAAGTACATCACACCCTCACGGCTCAGTCTCTATTAGCCTAGAAAAGCCATGATGAACTGAGTTGGAGAAGGAAAAGAATGCAGAATGCTATAATCCCTCCTTGCACCTGACCCGTCCAATTAGTGTCTATTCTTTCCTCTCTCACAGTATGCATTTCCTCTTATTCCTAAATTTTAAAAAGAAACTTCATTATTTTGAGCTTTCTGACATTGCCTGCTCTGGCCCTGGAACATTTAACTTCCTTATATGGTAAATAATGAACATAGCTTTTTTCCACACAAGAAAAAGTATTTTCTTGCCCACTTTTTTAAAAAAATATATTACCAGGCATTGTAAATTAATAGCAACAGAGAATTGGTATCAGGGGATAGTTTTTATCTTGTGTTATCACTATTAAAAAGTTTAAAAAATATGTTTTATGACCCTGGAGATGATTTAATAGTAAGAATTATTGATTGCAAACTTTCCTAGAATAAGTGACCCTTGTGGAGGTTCATCTGATACAAACCTTCAATTCTAAGCATTACAGCAAAGGGAATTTTTAGGTAACATTTTTTAAAAAGTCAAATTTCAAGTCGTTCTTGCTTCTGAATTACATTTGGGAACAAAAAAATAAGTAGAAAAAAATATCCTACCCCAAATCAGATCACTATGAAATGACATTTTGCATTGCATATACTTTGCAAAAAATCAGTATTCACGTTTGTCTGTAAAATATTAAATTTTTTTTTGAAGAAAGTAGTTTCATTGTATTCAATATTTTTAACTTTTGTATGCAGATTTTTGGTCTGGTGGAGTAAGCCCATTAGCAATATTTGTAAATATGATTAATTATAACTTTTTATAAACTACTTGAAGATAAAGATTTCACATCCAAGTTTCAACTGCATCTCTATGCCCTCCTAACTCTGTTATAATTTTTGTATGACTTTTAAAATATTTTATCCTGTTATAATTATGACTTTTAAAATAAACCCAATATGCTCCTTTAATAAGGAACTTTTCCTTTACACACACCACACACACTACACTTCTTATTTACCAAAAAAAAAAAAAGGGAAAGTTAAATTAAGTGGTATTGATGTCCAGTTTAGTCTTAGGTGCAATTAAAGAAGGACAATTCCCAAAGCTGTAAGAACAACTTTCCTTCTTGCTCACTGAGCATTACAATCTTAACTTGCCAATGATGTTTTAAAATGAGCTGTTCACTTCACTATATATAAATGTGTGTCTGGGATTTGTATATTTGGGGGAGGGGAGGGAGAGAGAGAGAAACTGAGGGAGAGGGAAGTGAGGAAGTGGAGTAGTGGAAGGAGGGGCCTTAGGAGGGAGAGCAGGGCCAGAGAGGAGAGGAGGGAGGAGAAGAGGAGGAGGCAGACAGAGGGGACAGACACAGAGACAAAGAATTTATAGCCCTGATTACATTTCAGCTATTACTAAAATGAAGTGGAGACTGGAATTAGTCCAGATTCTTGCTCAAGCAAACAGAAGACGTAGGAGAGTAAAGAACTGGAAATGGGATTCACCGAAACTGCTTCTTTATTAAAAATAGGCAGCACCTTTGTCCTTGAAATCATGGATGGGCCCAAGTGTGTTTGAGGAGCCTGAAAGTAGCTTGTGGAATCCAGTGGGGCGGAGGCCCTGCTACTGATTCCTGCTTTCTCAGTGTCCTGAGATCACCTAGGCTGTGTCAAGTCCCTTCTGAGTGCTAGGGTGGCAGTGAGGACTAAGACAGTCCTTGCTGAAGACAGGCTCATGTCTACTGGAGGAGACAGATGAATAAGCATCCAACCCCAAAATAGGAGGATGCGTGTTTGCCCCTGAGGTTCTCTGTGTCTCCTTTGGAATCTCTTAGTGTTTCCTCTTGGGGATCTTACCGCTGGTGTTTAGGCTGAGAAGGAATGACTGTGGGTTGTCAGCATCCTGACTGGCCATCTCTGGCAGCTACAGGCACACTCGCCTGCTCTTCCCCAGAAGAGAACCTCAGGACTCCTGCCTCCTCCCCCTTCCCTGTCCCCATCTCACATGGCTCAGGACACAGTTTGGCTGCCTTCTTTAATGGAGATCAGGAGAACAGAGTTTGGGAACAATTCAAATCCAATTCATTTTTCACAGCAGTAATGAACTCAGAAGAGTGAGACGTAGGGAAAGTTTTCATTCTCTACTTCATTTCCTACTTCTGTGTGTTATCAGGGAAAGCATAAGTCACTCACATCTGAATCCTTTCTCCAAATGGTATGGTTTTATTGAGCATCCCCAAAGGAAGCTATTACAGAAATGTGGCCAGGAATTTGATAAGCCAGGGCGTGGCGCTTTCAGGGTCTCAGGCCCAGGTGGCTCAGTGTTTCAGAATTATCTCAACCTGATATTGGAGGAAACCAGAGAGATTACCAAAGAAAGACAGGAGATTAGAGGTGGAGGTCTTTTTGAGCTGTTTTTAATATGGAAAAAGGACTTCTATATGGATGAGTTCTGGGATGTTGTAAACTGATATATTATAGGAAGTGATTTATCCGACCTACACATAGTATGATGTAATGGAAGAATATAATTATAATGTAATAATAATAATATAATAATAATAAATATAAAAGCACATGTAATAAAATAATAATGTAAAATACATGAAGTCCAAATATTTATCTGACAATATCTAGAACTAAATATCCTGTAGAAGTTAGTTGTTTGAGTAATTGAACTATATCCTACAGATTTGATTATTTTAGGGAAGGGACATCTTTCTTAATAGTCCATAACTCCCATGGTCACTGTAAACTATACACTTTTAGATTAATCTATTTTTGGTTATTTGATTATTAATCCAATGATTAATTCTTATCTATAAAGCCCTGGAGACATTTGGAAGTGGGACTGGGTCTGTGGCCCTGCAGTTAAATTTTCTACTCTACTGAGATTTGCAAGTCCTTTGTGCCTAACATATATATCACTGATAGCCTGATTGGAATTATATATATATATTTTTTGGAATTATATGTATACAAAACATTATGTACCCATATGTGTGTGTGTGTGTGTGTATGTGTGTGTGTGTGTATGTATGTATATATATATATCCAATCAGGCTATCAGTGGGCCTGACCCTAGCTATGTTCATTTTAAATGGGCTGCTTGCCCAATGTGAACATACAAGAGTAAACAGTACATATTCACAAAGACATCCCTGTAGTCACTGTTCAGCAATTTCCTAGTGGATGCCCTTTGTGGCAGATATTGCAGCTACCCAGAGACACCATTTGCATGTAACATAAGGGTTAAAGACTTTTGGGACCACACAAGCCTGGGCTAAAATCTCCATTCTACCTCATAATCTCCATAAATTCAAACAACTTATTTATCCTCTCTGTTTCCAATTTCAAAGAATTAAGTTCACTTACCCAATACCTGTCTTATAGTAAGTAAGTGTTAATTGCAATTGTTATTGCCTACAGTTACTTTCTAGAGAGTTGTTTACAGTAGTCTAATCTCTAGGATTAGAGCAGTATCTAGAGATGGTATTTAAAAAAACTAAAAGCTTACTGGGAGTTAGGCACAGGGTGCTTTTTCTTCTATCTTCCTTTTCTTTTTTCTTAAAATGTCAGTGATATGTGCACACTGTGAGGTTCTGTGAACGTGTGTGTGGTGCATGTGTGTGTACCTGTGTGCATGTACAGGCACTTGTGCTCAGGGTAGGGGCCCTCAAGGTGTGTAGTTAGTTGTCTTTTACTAGTCTGGAAAAGTGATAAAGATCAAAATGAGAAAGATCAGAATTACAACACGATGCTACCTGAAATATGCCTCTTCGATTCTGTCATTGTTTTGATGGGGAAAGGGAAAGAAGCAAATATAGTGTGCATTTGCAGGGAGCTAGGACTAACTGGGAACATGAGCATGGAAGGGGGCAGAGATGAGCCTTTTCTTTTCCTTAACACCTAGCTTTTAGGAGGTTTCTACATCTCTATTTCATCTTCACACCAACCTTTTGAGGCATTAGCACTTCTATTTTAGGGCAGTGAGAGTGCCACAGTGATTAATATCCAGTAGGGGCTTAACAGGTGGTTTTTGAATAGAGAGCATAGAAAAGACAGAAGCCACAAAGGCTTTCACATATAGAGAGTGGGGGGAGATTAAATGAGTTGTTCTAAGTGGCAGAGCCTGAAGTGGAAACCAAGCGTATTGATGTCTCCATTGGTGACCTAGACACTATACCAGGTGATGTGCTTGTTGGTTCTAGGAAAGAAAATTTAGGATTAAATGTAGGAATAAATTTCTTTCATATGCTATCAGCAAGTCAACTTCAGGAGAGGCTGTCTACTTGATACCCATTCTTAATACTTCTTTTCTTTTTTCTTTCCTTTCCTCTCCATACCTTCATTCCTTTCTCCCTCTTATTTTAAAGTGTATTATAAAAGTTCTCAAGTAGAATAAGTTGTCTGAGAAGAAATTTTGGTTCTTGGTACTCCGCATCTCCTTTCCTTTGAGAGTTGTTGATGATGATGTAAATAGGCCTAAGAAATTCTTATAATTTGCAGAAATATTATTCAGTGTTAGCAGTGGGGGAAGGGTTTTGTTGAATTATTAGTAATCTAATAATGTGCTGTATTGAACTAGTGGAATGTCCACAGCTGTTATGACTTGCTATGAAATGGAATTCCTCATGTGACAATGCCAGGGACACACTGTCCCTCTTATTTGACAATGAACAAGTCTGTGGAGCTGGGTGACTTCTTGTCTTTCAACCCTAAAGCTGCCTTAGAAGAAGCAGTGACAGTACCAGCTTGCCCAGGAATCCCCGACAGGCCTGAAGTGCTGCTTCTCTCCCTACTATCTAAACCCGTCTTTGTTCCCCACCAACTCTGATTCTTGGAAAAGTCTATGTTTTAATCAATCAATTCAGCAAAAATCTATTAATGTCTTAATGGTGACTTCTTTTATGCCTAATCTATAAACTTGAAGATTAAGGTTGTCATTTTTTTCCAAGCTTGAAATTTAGTGGGAAAAAATCATTACAACACAAAAGGATATAATCAAGATGATAGAGAACCATGCAAAGGGCTTTGGGAGTTCAAAAATAACTCATCCAAAATAATGTTGATTTTAATTTCTTTTGATCTTTTACTTCTTATTTTGCTTGTCTTTTTTTAAATCTTTCTAGGACAAGATTTTAATTTAAAATATTATTATTATTATTATTTATCTTTCATACCAGGGATTGAACCCCCAAGGTGTGCTTAACCACTGGGCAACATTTTCAGCTCATTTATTGATTTTTAGCTTTCAGACAGAGTCTAACGAAGTTGCTTACAGTCTCCTTAAGTTGCTTAGGGCCTTGCTAAGTTGCTGAAGCTGTCATTGAACTTGTGATCTTCCTGCCTCAGCCTCCCAAGTCCCTGGGATTACAGGCATTGCCACTGTGCCCCAGGGTGGTTTTTGTTTTTATTTTTTAAAATAAATTATTAAATATTTTTGAAATTTGTGGAAAATATGTGGAAATCTCATCTGAACTGTCTGAAAATAATAACCATTTTTTTTTCATAATTAAGACCAACCTGAATATTTACAGCATGGTGCCTCATTCCCTGTATCCTCCCTGCCCAAAAGAAATCCCTAGATAAACATGATCCTGTCTAATTTTTTATAGATTTTAGATAGAGAAATCAAATATGTATCTGCATTAAGTAGAATTAAATCTTCATGGAAGAAATTTCATTGTGTTAAAATCTAGGTCATGTAGCAGCTACTCCTTGAGTGTATAGGTATGATAACATCAGTCAACTTCTTTTCTCAAATTCAGACACATGTTCCAATTCAACTCAAATATCTAGCAGTTGACAAATCTGTGTCAGAAAAGAAAATAATAATGCTTTAAAGATGTTAGTTTCTCTGCTCTTCTTCTATTTTATCAAGTACATGGCCTTAAATAGGTTTGTTTCCAATTTTTTAAAACTTTCAATTCTTCAGTAAAACTAATCTTACATGTTTCAGAAGCCATTAAATGGTTCAACTGAATATTAACAAACATATCTTGATTATGTTTTATTTTGACAATTCCCAATAATTATGAGAATTTTCAATGATGAAGTTCTTGTTCTTCTGTGGTATTAAAATCTGTTCATTTAAGGCAGTGATAAGATCCAGGACTTGGAATATCCTCTTTGTATAATCTTCAAAAATAATCAAATATTAATTGCCTGAGAAATGTAAAAATGCTGATCTGTAAATACCTCTTTACATTGGCTCTTGAGAGAAAACTTGGTGAATTAAAAGTTTTGATTTGGGTGGCTCGTTTGCTTCATGGGAGAAGGTAATGCTTAGGGAGAAGCTCAATTTTGGTGACTTTCTTCCTGCCAGCAGTCTCTTAAGTAATAAAATAAACAAAGAGTATGATCCAGGAGACAGAATGGAATGCAGAAGGAAGCAGATGTTCAGGAGTCAGGAATATCCATACCCAGTGAGTCTCCTTAGACTGCTGGCCTGGTTAGTTTGCCTCTAACTACACGGCAGCTTTGGGAAATTCATTTCATTTCTCAGACTTCAGTTTTCCTGAGAGTGAAATTAAGGCATTAAAATCAGTGATCTATGAATTTTCGTCTATAGCAAAACCGCTGTCCTGAGAGAAAGCATCAGAAAAAAAAATTGGCATAACACTGAATAAGATGTATAGTCTAGGATGAGGAAACTTGATTTGGATTTCTTTTGTTATCTAAATTACTCCACATCTTAATTTTAATTATATAGTTACATATTTATTGATATGAATATATCAGCATATATTGAAAGATAATAATATAAAAACCAAATACAAGAAGTTTAAATTCTTCTTTCTAAGTTGTCTTGGTAAGTTATGAACTTGCAAAATTATCTGTGTCTATCAGATTGATCCGCTAGTCAATTTTGCCTATTTTATTCACTGTCTCCTATAAATTGCCATTCCTGTCACAGTGTATTTAGGATGGCCACATAATTTATTGTCACAATTGGAGCACCTTTGCAAATGAAAGGGCCATTATTAATAATTATGTGGGCACAGTGAGTAGGGAAGTGTGGCAGAGTCATCCAATTTTAAAAACTCTATGTGCTTGCTGCCTTAGAAAAGTAGACTGCTTTACTATTGAAGACACTTGTAATGAGAGAGCAATAGTCATCAGAAATTAAAGATTTTGTATTTGATAATTCTGTTGGTTTTACCGCCCTGCATCCTGTTTCCCCACCCTCCTATTTCTTTCTTTCTTCATTAAATGAAGCTATTCAAAACTTACCTTATTTCACCTTGATAAGTAGATATGTCTGCTGGAATAGACAAATATTGGATATTAATTACATTTAAAGGCAGTACTGCAACTCCAATGGTTTGCTAGTCAAACCACATTGGCACTTTTCTTTCTTTTTTTTCCCCCCACATGGATTAAAACAATTGATTTTTCTTCATTGTCTTTTGGAAAACTGTGAAGTTGCCACTGAAGCAGATCTATGGGATTGAGTATTGAGTTGTCTCTTTAGCACTCAAAAAAGTCACATTACATTTTTGCATTTTTGTTTAAAACAAGGGAATCTCTGAAGATTTTTCTAGCTGTGAAAGCAGCTTTTCACCAGCATCACACCTCCTGAGACCCCTTGACCTTGGCTTACTGCATCTTGTTCTCACCCCTGGAGGCTTGCTATAATTCTAAGCTGCCTGCTTCTCAGGCTCTACCCTTCAGCCTTCTCCATGCATCCTGTAGACAGTCCTTAGGACCTGTCCATAAGTGCTCCATAATGCCTTTCACCAAAGGTATATCAGCCAAACAGTCCACGTTGTTTGGTATCCCAGTGATAAATCAGTGTCCTACCCATTATTGCCATCTACAAAAGATTTTGATCAATTTATACATGTTAACTTCTTGCGAATATATATCATTGTCTTCTTTATTTAAACAATAGTATTTTTCTCAGATGGATACATAGGAATAGAAAGAACAATATTGATCTGGAAGCATAAGCCAACACAATTCAAATCAAGTTATTTCTATGTTTTCCATAATATATTATATCGACTCATCTTAAAGGTATTAAAAATTCAACTCATTCATTTTAAAAGAGGGAACAGGGATTGCAAAAGTACATGAACAATGAATAAACCTCCAAGACTAAAATGAGTCCTCTTTTGAACATGAGACAATGGATAGAACAGAAACATAAATGAAGACTTAAATATTTTAATTAATTCAGTGATAGGTAATATAGATCACTCAGGACAAGGATAATATGGACAATGAAGAATGAGTCACAGAGGTAACAGAATTAGAATCATTAGACCTGAAATATAATTAAGTGAAATATTATCTGGGAGTTATAATTTATCACCAGTTTAATGTTACTCAGAAGTATGAAGAAGTAACCCTGTCACATTAAAACAAGCCTTGTGCCCCCTCCACTAGGGAGTTTATGTTTGGGTATAGTTGTATCTGTCTCAGTGTCTAAATTCTCAACAGTTCTCAGACTTTTGATCTCAATATAAGTTACTGTTTCTCACAAAATAAGTGCCTAAAATAAGAGATGGAATGAATGCAGTTTCACTTCTTAGTTCTTCTGTGATCATTTTGATTTGTTTCATTGTGGAAAGCCCTTGAAGGGCATAAGCAATATTGTTACATTAGAAAAATTAAGGTTTGAATTTTCTGTTTCTAAACTGTTTATACAAAGTACCATTTAAATGAGAAGCTTTTCTCTTGCATAATCTGATGAATTTTCCTTTTCAATGGGTATAAAATATGGTGCTCAAGAAATGAATTTTCTTAGCAACTTTTAGGTTGCTGCTTTTAGTTCAATTCTTAGTTCATGGAATATGATGCATCTTCTTCTGTGTGTACCTAATATACTCCTGTCTCCTTATCCAGAAAGTAGCAAATATTATTCTCTACCTTACACAAAAAGGAATTTGAAGCCTCTTGATACACATTATACCTTGGAGTTTCTACTTAAAGAACACTTATTTGTATCATGCTGTGCAATGATATTATAAGTATTAAGGTCTCCTATGGGCTTCCAGACATGAATGTTTTCATTGAATCTAAAATGAGACTCATGTGGTTTTGGAGAGTAAAGCAAATTCAGGAGGTAAAGCAGACTAGCTAGTAACTTCTGATTCTTCATAACTTTCGATCTGTAGTGTTTCTTAAAATACATAGTTTTAAAAAATGATCAGTAATAACTAGAAATTTTTAAAAAAACATCAGAATTAGAGTAAAATTTCAGAGGATGCTTAAATGGAATGAATAATAAATTAAAATTAAAAATTTTTAATCAACAGTTTTCATCACATGCATAGTAAAATTGCATTTGTTAGTTGTATTACTATAATATCCTAAGGTTTGTTATGCCTTTGCAATTTTAGCAGCTGTGTTTTTGTGGACATAATATTAGCCCATGAATTCAGCAGGAATTTCTGAAATCAACACAGTTACCTGTGCTATCTTCCATCAATGCAGGAAGCAGAGCCTAAGAAGCACATGTTAGCAAGGAAACAATCTGGATCTCTAGCTGTTAAAGTAACACTTAATTCCCCTGGTTAAAGAATTAGCTTCTAGTAAAAATGCCATGCCTTCTCCAAGCAATGAATGCTATATATCAGCTAATTACCACCACCATCCTTTAATAAATCCAGTGCTTGATAACACTCTATATGGTTGTAAGTGAATGATTACAAAATAGATATAGCATCCCTCTGTGTAAAACAGCATTTGTGTTCTGGATTAAGAAACGGCATATTTGTAATCTGGGGATGTAGCTCAGTGGAGGAGCACTTGTCTAGCATGCATGAAACCCTAGGTTCAATCCCCCACATCATGAAAAACAAACCAAAATCACCCCCCAAAACAACAACAGAAAAATATATTCATGAAAATTGATTATATATAAGTACTTAGCACTCCATCAGAATCAAAAGCTGTTTCACCAAAAAGGTGAGAATTGTTTTTATTTAAATAAACAAGGGTCACAGTGTACTGAATAATTTTCCCTGTGAGGTTAATATCTTCTGACAAATCACCAAGCAGCCTGTGTAATATAAAAGTCAGGAATTCTGGAATCAGACTGGTTCAAAATTTAGCTCCAGTGTTTACTTGGAAGGTGATATTTTCTCTGTCCAGTGCCCTCATCTAAAAAAGGATAATATATATATGAATGGTTTTTATAAAAAATAAGTCAGATAATATGTATTTTAAAAGTTATATCTACGCCTGGTACATGGTAGAAACTCAATTAATTTTGACCATTTTTAAGATAGCGATTTTAGCAGGGCAAGGTGGCACACACCTGTAATCCCAGTGATTTTGGAGGCTGAGGCAGGTGGACTATAAGTTTGAGGGCAGCCTTGGCAACTTAGCAAGACCCTGTCTCAAAGTGAAAATAATAAATAGGGTTGGGGATGTAGCTCAGTGGTAAAGTTCCTAATACCACCCTCTTCAAGAAAATATACTGATTTAAAAATATCCTAGGTGTTTCTATAAAAATAGTATACCCAATAAAAATATATTTAAAAGATAAGAAGAAAATTTTGAGTAATTTTACCAACTAGAAATTGTCACCTTTTACATTTTAGTATATACAGGTTTCATTTTGATCTTGCTTTTTTCTGGGGAGGTCTGTGTAAAAAGTCTTGAACATGTAAGTAAAGCTTTTTAAATTAAAATCTTACTAACTTTTTAAAATAAAATCTTGCTATCTGAATAATATTCCATGGTAATGAGTACAGTGAATTTAATAAATCTCTTAACATTGCTTTTTGTTTTGCTGTTGTTTTTCTATTTATTTGTATTCTATTTCTATTAATTTATAAATAATTAACGTCAAAAATGTTTGGGAAAGTAGAAAAATCTTGGTCCTTCTTTTAAGCTAAATCTTTAAATTGAAATGGATAGACCAACATGTACAGACATAATTTCACGAAGCTATTTTAGGAGAATCTGTATGAATGTACATGCCTAATTTCTGTGTGTAACTTTCTGATGAGAATGAATACTTGTTAGGAAACCTTACCATCGCTTATATGTGGAAACACATCCTTTAAAATTTTTCTGCTAGTATTTATTGTCTACTGAATGCAAAGTGTTATGCCAATCATTATTATAATATAAATCTGTTACTTTTGAAGTGTGTTTGGATTCCAATAAGAGCTATTATTATTCAAAACTCTTTAAAATGCTCTTTTGAAGATTTGTTCAGAGCCATAGATAATGCTTATTTTAAAAATTTTCATATGGCATTATCTTGCCTGATCATTCATTTCATTCAGAAGTCTTAAAGCCAAACAACTTTACTTTGATCCCTGAACCAAATTTGGTTGAAAAAAAAAGTATATTTTTCAAAATAATTTATCAAGATTGCATGTGTCACAAAGGGCACATTCCTGGTATTGAAAATCTTATTTTGAATCCCATTTACTATTTTTATGGGCAGGGATAATTTAGTTATATGTTCTTAAAATTCTATTTACTTTTCTGAAAAATGATGAAAATACTTCTTAAAGTGCCATGATGAGCATCATAAGGTAAGTGAAAACGCTTTGGTGATTAGTAAGTGGTATGCAGTGTGTTATCATTATTATCATACATTGACGATGATACATGAGTGAGTTCAAAGGGTGAACATGTATTACAATGCCATGTAGAATTACGATGATGACAATATTTTTTATACTAGGAAGCTCTCACATTGTTTTCTCATATCTGTATTTGCAAGTTAATATCTGCAAACTTTTCTTCCTTTCTGTGATACTCACATACATTAACTCTAGGTTGACTCTGTGGGCCTCTTGATAGTTCCTATGTAGAGTGTTTTTTAATACAAAACAAGTAAGATTACGTTCAGTGTGATTCCTAGTACTGAATGTTGGCTTAGACCTCTTTGGATCAATAACAGTTCAAATTGAAAGATTTTGCTGGTATTTTTCTAAATCAGGATAACTTAATATTCTGATGGCCTGAGTTTTTCATTATATCTTCTATCTCAAAGGAATACTATAAAAATATAACAAATCATCTCTAAGTTTTTTTAATTGGCATAAAGCTTTAGTGAGAAGAAGCATGTATTTTACTCCTTGCCCCATGCTTATAGAGAAGTTAAATTAGAAAGTTTTTATATATCAGGCATTCTCTGATATTTGCTTCCAGAGGTTGGCTCCTCTTTTTTCCTCTGTTCTTTCTTTCCTTTGCCTTCCCCTTTCCTCCTCCCACTCTAAGTTCATGGTTGCTTTAATTCACTGCACTATTTTTTTTTTTTTATATTTTTATTTTTTAGTTATCGGCGGACACAACATCTTTGTTTGTATGTGGTGCTGAGGATCGAACCCGGGCCGCACGCATGCCAGGCGAGCGCGCTACCGCTTGAGCCACATCCCCAGCCCTCACTGCACTATTTTTAAATTTTTTAATTATGTTGTTGTTATTATTATTATTATTTACCAGAGATTTAATCCAGGGGTGCTTAACCACTGGGCAACATCCCTGGTCCTTTATATGTTTTATTTTGAGACAGGGTCTGGCTAAGTTACTTAGAGTCTCTCTAAGTTGTTGAGGCTGTCTTTGCACTTGTGATCCTCCTGCCTCAGCCTTCCAAGACACTGGATTACAAGCATGCGCACCCAGCACACTATTTTTTAAGTAGTGCATGGAACTCCATTTCCAGGCGCATGGCAGTGGGCCATATGGAACAATACCATTAATAAACAGGCAGTTATGAAATTGAAAGCAAAGCAGAAGCAAAATGACCATATATTCATGACTACACCCTCACTACTTCTTCTGCCTTTTAGTTTGATAATAGTATATCCTTTAGCACTGGAATGCATAATTTCCACTATATTTTGAGCAAGATGACTTCTGTTATTAATTATTTCCCCAAACTTGAGCATCCTACTTCTCTTATTCTTTTCACTCTCTAGCTTCATGATGTCTGCAACTGTTTTCTCTTCAGCAGGCTTAAGTAGTAGATGGAATTTATGTGGTAAGAGTTTGGGTGACTATATATGCTCTCTTGATAAATGGAAGCACTGGTGTGATGTTTTGTGTGCATGTTTCTAAAGAACTGTGAATTCGGAAACCTTTGGGTTTCAAATTTACTTCTGGACAGCAGCTTTCTTTTGACAATTTTCAAGCATGAAATTTTTTCTGGACAAAGAGCCTAAAAATCCATTATCATTATTTTTCGACTATAAAGCAGGGCAGAAACTCTCCAAGTGTGTTTCTGAAGCCCAAATCTGCATATATTTTTTCCTGATTGAAAAAAATTTTAAATATACCCCTTTAGAAAAATATGATTGGTGGTCTTTGAGTCAACAAGTAGACTTTCAACTAAGTTCAAGAAATGTATCAATATGACCATTTCAGGAAAATCTTTTCCCTCTGATGAAAGTACCTTATATTCTTCTTCTTTTTAATTTTTTTTTTCTTTTGGTACTGTGGATTAAACCCAGGGGTGCTTAACCACTGAATCACATTCCCAGCCCTTATTTTTTGTTTTTACTTTGAGACAGGGTCTTACTAAATTGCTTAGGGCTTCACTAATTCCTGAGGCTGGCCTTGAATTTGCTATTCTTCTGCCTCAACTTTTGTAGTTGCTGGGATTACAGGTGTGCACCAACGCATCCAGCAATTACCTTGTATTCTCAACTCAGGGTCTCAAAGATATAAATGACTACAGAAAAAGCGTAATTTTACAGGCCTTTCTTAAATTGATGTATTCATGATAATATCAAAATGATGCCTAAATGTAAACATTAACTCTGATTTCAAGCATGTTTTGTAATGTTTTCTTTCATTCTTGGGTAGTTGTAGATTAATCATCAAGAAAATTTGTTCCTTTATGATTCTAAGACTCTGAATTATTTTCTATACTAATACCTTTTAATTTAATACTGCTGTTTAAAATTTGCTCCAATGTCAAATCTTTCAGCATAGCAGAATCAGTTGGTCATGTCCAAGAAATAGTTTGTATAGTAAAGCTTGATGAAGCTCATGAATTTTAAATGTCTAAATTGGAGCCACTCCAAAATATAGGCCTTGGGTAGTCGCTCACCCTTTTATGAGTGTGAAGGCCTGCTTCAGTGTTCAGTGGCTTGTTAAGTAGTAGCTATGTCATTATAGTTTTAGTTCCTTCAACTGGGCCACCTAACTTCTTACTCCATTTTTTTCCAAAGCCATCCTGTTTTACCCAGATTCAGGTAATTGGACTGTTTTATTGTGTTTCTTGTGTAAAAGGAGTGTCTTAAGTTCCATCATTCCTGTGGTTTCCGAAGAGAAAGGTAAAAAATAAAGCAGAGTCTCTCTCCACTTAGTGCTTCTAAATTGGTCCTTGTGGTATTAATCTGTGACGTGTGCCAATAAAGATATCCACAGTCTAAAAGAACATGTTGATAAATTGAGATAGGCTAAACTGGGCACCTGTACCTTTTTATGGAGAACAACACAGAATAAAAACTTTTGAGGAGATTGGATATGATATTGTTCAACTTCAAACAAACTTTTGGTAAAAATGAATTGAACCAGGTTTGATTCCTCAAACTTCATTAGGAACTGGGGCAGAGGAAGGAGATAAAGAGGAAGACTGAAGAAAATATGACCTGTTTCATGACCAAATATACAGTCTAGTGTAATAGAAAACTATTAAATAACATATCTGGGACTTTATTATCTTTGTAATATGTTACTTGGTTCTTGACATAATAGTGTCAAGAATGCCCACATTTGTAAGTGAATAAATGCAAACTGGTTAGCCATTATAATCATCAGTGAACGCTCATAACTCAGACAAGACTGAACACTAACCTGGCTCCCTGTGTACAGAGTCAGCCAGAAAAACAAAGCTAGACTCCTCTTGACCTCCTCCTTTGCCTAAAGGGGCCCTCCAAGAGTAGGCTAGGAAGGTCAGGTATTCCAAAGATATTCATTGAATGCATGCTAAGTGCCAAGAACTTGGGAGCATATTAAAAGAAGAGAGAAAAAGTCTTTGTTGAAAGAAACTGACTGTATAGGAAGAGTGATCCAAATTCTATGTGCTGAGAGCTATGGAGGCTCCAAGTATAGAGGAGTCGTATTTCCCCAGGATAGGGGACTTTTAAAGGTGGGAGGTGAAGGATTAAAAATTCATAAAATAAAAATAGAGAAATGGACACAGGTAAAAAAAAAAACTACCAACAAAGAAGAAACCATTGAAATTTGAAGAAATATATCACATTTAATTGAAAGACTAATGTCACAGGTAAGGAAACCGTCCATAGGAAAGCAGTGAGTGACTTATTAAGATCACACAGTTAAGAAGGGGCAGAACTGGGCTTAGAACTCACTTACACTAATCCTCAGTCCACTCTTTGCTGTCTTTACAAAATAACAAGACAATGGGGAAGAAATTGAGAGAATACAACACAGAGAGGACTGTCTTATTCCTGTTTTATGTGCATGCAGTCAGCATGTGACATAGATGTGGAGATGCATACTGTACCCTGTTTAAATCCCAGGCCATATATCATTCTACTGATGTCTCCCAGCTTCAGAGAAGGGTCCCACAAGATTCTTTGGCTTGAAACTAACAGGATGAGCTGATGATGGTTAAATTTTATGTTTGAGTGCAAATGTAGAAGCACCCCAGTTGTCCTCATGGCCGAGTCCTCAGCACCACACACATGGCTTGGGATGGCAGAGAGCTGTGGCTTTCCTGTAGCTTCACCAATGCTGATTTTATCAGCCAGTCTGGAATGACATTCCACTCCTCTCGCCCTCAGCTTACTAGCATCTGCACTCAGCCCTCACCACAGACCATGTGTCATCATCCTTTCCAAGTCTCATCTGCCATTAGTGAAAAGCTGTAGACATTTATAGCTCTATTTCTGTATCCAGTGATCTGTTAAATTTGCCTAGGGGACATTCTAGCATCTTAGAAAAATAACTGCATTCATGAAGAATTAGAAAGTCTAGGGAAGCCCACAGTTCCAATAATAGTGATATTTTCTGTTACTTTTACATTGCCTGTCAAAGGGGGAATGCTCTAGAGAAAGATCATATTTAGCATAATCTTTGTCTTACACATATGAGTTTTTAAGGAAAGTGGAATTTAACAACTAGAACTTCTGTGTGTGTGCATGTATATATTTGTGTTTGTTCATATTTTGTAAAGGTGACTGACAGTAGATGAATTAAACATGAACTGATTTTTTTTTTTCCATGAGTGGGAAACATCTAGAAACTCAGTGTTGTAGAAAGAGAATGGATGTGTGTATAGCATACGGAAATCCTGTGTATGCACATTATATAAAATGATTCTGTCAAGATTGTCAAGTCTATAAGGATTTGGAAAACAGACTTTTAAAACTCATGCTAATTATTTTCAAGGAATAAGGCAAATTTATGGAAATTAAAACTGGATTTCAAGTTGTTACTACAATCAGAATGACATAGCTGGAGTGTTTCATGGATTGACCACAGAAGGAAGAAAGGAAGAAAGGAAAGAAAGGCAGGAAGAAGGACAAGGAAGAAATAAAATAGTTATTAGCTCAAGTATAAAGACTGAATTTCATCAAAGTATTTGAAGAATGACCTCATTCTTCTTGTTCTAACTTTCCTAAAGAAAAAAAAAAAAAAACATGCCCAAACCAACCATAGACTTGACAGTGCAAGCAAATGTGAAAGGTGAACTTCCTTCTGCTTCTTGAGCCAGGGGCGGTGGTGCACACCAATAATCCCAGCAGCTCTGGAGGCTGAGGCAGAAAGATCAGGAGTTCAGAGCCAGTCTCAGTAACTTAGTGAGGCCCTGTCTCTAAATAAATAAAATATTTAAAAAAGGGCTGAGGGTGTGGCTCAGTGGTTAAATCCCCCTGGGAGTTAATTCCCAGTACCCCCCACCCCCAAAAAAGCTTCATTTTCTTGTAATTGGGAAGCAGATTAGGACATGGGATCTCCCAAGAATTCTAATTTGTTGAAGGTGCTGGGAAGAGGGCAGTTATTACATCATGAGTCATCCATGTATTTTGAAGACAATCTCTTAAAAATTACCATTTAAAAATATGGTAATATTCATACACATTTCCAAAGAAATCTATATTTAAGGCATTTCTTGGCTTTGATCCACATGTTTCCCATATTTATTTTAATTTTTCTTGCAGAAATTGCTGTCAGTAAGAGTAGACATAACAGCCTATCTTAACATAAGCCACTAATCCTGCTTGGGTATCTTTCTCACTCAGTAACAAGGAGATTCATTAGTGCTTTGAAATTTGGCATCCTGTCCAAGTATTGGGGTATCTCTGTTGGAAATTGGGAAGCACATTTTTATAGCATTTTTTCTCCTGTCTTCCTTATGAAAACTATTTAATTTACATCATTGACTCCAATTCTCTGTTGAAACAAGATGCATCTGTGGGGCTGGGGAGGACGAATATCATGGACCTGCTTAGTGGTTTAGTAAATTATAGAATTTCCATGGTATTATAAATCCACTCTTGGATATAAGTATTTGACAAACAGAGATAATTGCTGTTACCCCTAAGCTTTTATCAGCTTTGAAAAAAGGAAAAATGAGTCTTTGTCAATTGCGTGGATGTAGCTTGTCTGTAAAACAAAAAATCACTGTGACACCCCACTTTTCAGCATTCATTTGAACTGCAATGGGGCCTTTTTTGAACAGTCAGTTTAGCTGTTCAACAACTAGCTTTGTGGTTAATTATGCATTTCAAGCTAGGAAGTAATGTACTTGTGCCAGCTTGAAACTGCTGAGATGCTTTCGTTCTATTTTAGATCAAGAAAATGCAAGAAACGTCACCCTAAATCAGACCAATGGCCCTTACAGACCATATTCTCCCTTTTAATGAGCACAGGACTCGGAAGACCAGTGGGAAAACTCCGATTCATTAATTTCATTAAATATTTCTTGAATTTCTGTCCTTGCTCTGTACAAGCCCTTGGAATACTGAAGTTTACATATTTGATAGCTATTGCATAAAATCACATGTTTTAACATATTCTTTTCAGATCACCAAATAGACTGTAAAAAAGAAAAAGGAAAGAAAAAGAAAAAAAAAAAAGATGCAACCATTCATGAAGCCATTAGTAAAACCAATGAATTACAGAAGAAGTATGGAAGGGATTTTAGTGTTTGAAAATGAGAATGAATAAACGTTGTGCAAGATTTGACTCTACAAGCATACATAGCCAGACAAAAAAAGATTTGTTGTCAGATATGTGTACAGAGAAAGCTTTCTTCCACTAATGATTGACAAGTAAGAAAGCTGAAGAGAAGCAGGTTAAAATTCATAAATTTACATAGTCTAAGGTTAATATTCCCTATTAAGCATCAGTGAATCTGCAAATCTTGGATCATCTTCAACATATGAAAAGTTATATTTAAAAAAAAAATTAAATAATGAGTTACATTTTAAAGTAAATAAAATCGTAACATCTAATATTAGAAAACAACCGAAACTTTCTGCTTATTTCCTTCAGGACATGTATGGCTGGGGTTTACTTTAACTTTCATGCTGTATTTTCATATTCTTCCTTCAGAGACATTGCTATTATTATTTATTATTAGTGACACATTTGTTTTGGGTGCATGAGTGCTTTCTGTGAATAGGTTCTAGAATTTTTGAATCTCACACAGTGATTATTCTCTTACTAATCTGAAGCTGCCATGGGAAAAGAGGTGCTTCTGAAGAAGGGTCCAAAGGAGTTCCCTGGGGAGAAGGTGAAACACCACTGGGGACCAATGGGATCCTTGGCTTAGGTGATAGAAAAAATAATTTCAGAGGTATAAACAGAGGTTAGTTTTAATGGGATCCCCAATAAAATTTGGAGTGTAGGAGAGAAGCACACTGTCCCTCTCTTCCCATAGAGGACCAAACTCTCTTCCTTGAGACTGTCTCATTTCCCTTTTTTTTCCATCCCTTCAATAAACTCATGCCTGTTACTCTGAGATATATTGTCTGCAATCTGACTTGATCTCAAGAATCAGGGTTTGAAGAGTGGTGGTGGTGGGTATCTTTGCACTGCCTCAGTTTCCTGGAAGTCCCCAAGCCCTCTAACATTCCTTTGTCCTTCCATTATGTCTCCTTTCTACCTATTTCTCATTTCTTCTACCTCAAAGCTAATGTTGAATTTCAAGTCAACTGTGTATGAAAGAGGGAAAAGAGAGAGAGGAAATTATAAGAAAAGTTTCCAGATTGCTAAGAATACTGCTGAGAATATCTAAGGAGTCAGATGGTCAGTGACTTGACTGTTTCAGAATAAAATGACTTCTACTGAATTTAGTCCTGTAGGGAAAATGAGGGAAAAGATCTGAGCTATACTATTGTGGTGAATAATGTCTTTCTCAATATGGAAAACTGCTGTTAATGGACAAAGATATTGGCTCCTGTTGCCTGGGGGGGAATGGGAAAGTGGAATCTGGGCCTCTTGAAAGGACAGCCACTGGGAAAGCTCCCTGGGCAAGTGCATTTCCTTCTTGAGCAATCAAGAGTCGACTTTCTTTTTAGTGCTTGAATTTAATGGAAGAATTGTTGCTTTACAAAATCGTTTGTTTTTAAATAAAGGGAATTGGCATGCTACAGTGAATAATACCAAATTGCTTGGTGTTTTGAGTTTACTTTATTTTTAATGTTTCTATTCACTGAGGATTAACTCTAAAATATCATTTTAAATTTAAATTTAAGTTTCCAAATGATTTCACGTAGTGCTATTGATGTGGCTTATTCCTGAAACCTACGTCTTATACATTCGAGTGTCATTTATGGAAGTCACAAATGTCTAAGTAGGGGAAAAATTCATGGCTTTAATTTTGTTAACTGTGGCTCAGTTCTGGAGCAGTAAGTCACAAATGAAAATCAAATGGCACCCCATTGTGTCAGTAGCTAATAGCAAAACCTTTATCTCAGAGAAGCAATTTACCAAACTCAGAGTTAAAGGGACAATGCAAGTAAGGATGGTGTAGTGGGTAGCTGAGTGATAACTCCAGGGTGATACTTGGAAGCTTTCCCTTTCCTTTGCTATGGAGATAAAGAGAGTGGACAGGGCATGGCTGTATACACCTGTAATCCCAAAAGACTCAGGAGATGGAGAGAGGAAGATGGCAAGTTCAAGGCCAGCCTCAAATTTAGGGAGACCTCATCTCAAAACAAAACAAATGTTGGGTATATAGCTCAGTGGTTCAATTCCATATAGATAGATAGATAGATAACATGGAAGTCCTGTGAATGTGCTGAGGAGTGTTTCTTTAGCACTGATAACATGGCAGTCATAAATCTAGGGACACATGAATAATAATCTGGGTCATGACAAAAATCAGGAAATTTTATATTTTGTTTTGCACCAATATTTTAATCAATAAAAGCCTAGAACTGTACCCTTAAGATTGAAATTAAAATATATAGGATAAGCTCAACAAAGATTAAAAGATTCAAAAATTTTACTAATTTTAATGAGTAAAACAGCCTCACCCCCCCCCCCCAAAAAAAAAAAACATGGTATGTAGAATTCAGTTAGTAAAATCACACTGAGAAACACGCTCACCTGTCCAAACACAAAGAATGGACTAATTGACACAAGGTATAGCAAAAAGAGAGGTTTACTGATGATCTTGCAAGATTGATGTCTGGGTGAGCAGGCACACTCAGAGTGGTTACAACCAGTATTTTATCCTCTTGTGTGCAAATTTCTTCCCCATGTTCCTCATTGACTGAGTACTAAGGAGTGCACCATCTTCCCAAATGTCACCTAGGTTTTACTGTCTCCTATTGGGCTATTTAAAAAATATAAATATTTATCAAATAGTAAAATGAATTGGACATTACTATCCTATTGTGCACATATGATTACATGACTAATGTAATTCTACATCACGTACAACTAGAAGAAGGAGCAGTTATACATCATATGTATAATATGTCAAAATACATTCTACTATTATGTATAACTAATAAGAAAAAATAAAAATATAAATATAAATCTGTAGTTGTTACCACCTTCCTTTGATCTCTTATGGTGGGGAAGTCTTGGAGAGCCTTCTGACACATATACAGTCCTTACTTTTGTACCCAAGTTACTAATTTGTTAACAGAGAGATTTCTGTTTGATGGTCAGGCTGACTCTTTCCTCTACCTCCTGCTTGTCAAGGGGCTGTTCTGGTGCATGTCTTGGGATCTGCCACATCCCCAGGCTGCTGTGCTATTGTGTGTGTTAACTGCTTATAACTTCTTCTCTGCTTTTCCCTCTGCTTTTTTTTTAATGTCAGGTAATTTTACATTAAAGGCTAAATACTGTATTCTGAAAATAGATCATTGGACATTCTATTTCTCATAACAATAAATATAAATAGAATCTGCTTTGGCTTCAAGAAATTAAAAATTAACTTTTTATGAGAAAGCATGTATACATATATACAAACATATGTGTGTATATATAGATCAGATTCATAAAGTTTTTATTTCTGACTAACCCATTCATTCAAAATTAATTTACTTACTATACAAGGAACTTTACTAGGCATTAAGAATTCAAAGCACTATTTAGTGTGGGACAAGAAGTGTATATAAATATTGATAATCCAAATCATGATAAGAAATATAAGAAACATCATAGGAGAAAAACAGATAATGTGGAGACTGAGACTTTGAAAGACATGGGTACCAACTAACAGTCCAGGTTGGAGGGAGGAGTTCAGGTGGCAGAAAGCATGAACAAAGCAGAGCAGCAGGAGACCTTGCAGCCTGTTTGAAGAGTAGGACTGGAGAATTGTTGACGAGTTTGCCTGAATTGTGGGGTTCTGAAAGTAAGTGGCATTTGGGAGATAACACTGGGAACTGCAGACATGTCACAGAGAAGTTGCTCAGATATAGCTAAAATATTAGCCCCATAAAAGAAGACTTTCAATTGGGTATATCTTTCTTTTCTGGGTGACAGTTTTTTTTCAACTGGAAAATAATGATAACTATGCCCATCTCTCAGGTCACAATTAAGTTCCAATATGATGGTGCCTGTATTCTGTACACTGTCAAACACCATGCAAGTACAAGACAGAGATGGCTTCCTCAATGAGCAATCAGTAGGACTCCATCTGGCTCCCTATCTCTCCTCTCTCCCTTGTCCTTCAAATGTGGCTTTTCCCATTGCGTCTAATGCTCCCTGCCCATTTCCTGCCTTTCCCTATCACAAAGCGAATTGGCACTCTGGACAGTGCCCCCTATGCCAGTTGGCAAAGTCCTCAGAAGGCAGATGCTCCATTTCTGACATCACCGCAATCTCTCCCAGTTTCCTGAGAAGCACCCCACCTTCCCATGGCTTCCCTCTTCCCCTTCATTCTCTCTCTGGCATAGGCAGCTCAGTCATGCTGAGTTTGCCAGCAGGGGCACCCTCTCCCTTCCTCCCCCTCTGCCTGCTTGTCCTCCTCTTTCCTTTCCATCTCACCTGTGAAAGTTTTACAAAGAACTTTTCCTCAGGTCAAGGGAAAACAAAAAAGTTGGAAAAGAAAAAATCGAGAGGATGTGTGTTTTCCTTTGAGGTGAACTTGCTGAGATGTTTTGACTGGAACAACTTCCCCTTGTGATTTTGCAGCCCCATCTGACTCCTTCTCTTCCTTGTTCCTGGATAAATCTTCCCATCAGTTTTCCACCCTCATCTTTTAGTTCCAGGATAGCCTTCAGCCTCTGACAGCATTCTTCTTAAACCTGAAGTTCCTATTTGTTAAATGGAATTCATTGTAAGACTAATGATAGAGTTAATTGGTGAAGGAATTTAGGAAAAAAAATGGTGGTTTTCATTATGTCAGAGTTGTGGCAATTTCAAACAGCTTTACAGTTCTTCATCAGTAATTTTTTTTCCCCCCAAATATCCTAGGTTAAAAGAGAAAGAGAAACGGGGCTGGGGGGAGATGTGTGGGAGGGGCTATTTATTTAATATTAGTATTTCCCACAGCATACCATTTTTGAAAACATAACAATTTAAGGCCCCCAGGGAGCATTTAGATGATTTTTCATCTGGTGAGAGTCAGAGTAAAAATTGGTCTTTTTATTTTTTGGATCCAGACCCCTAGAGACTGGACCATACTGGACCTGCATAAAATTCCTCAGCTAATTTCTCTTCCAAGGGTTCTGCAGAAATCATGCTTATCATGCCCTAACTTGGGGCATGGTCCCAGGGGCTACCACCTACGTGGCTTCTTTCTGCTACTTATCCTAGGGTGAGGTCCATGATGAAGGGGAAGGGAGGACGGACCTCACAGAATAGTGTCAGAAAATCTCACATTTTTTTTTTTTCCGGAAAGCATCTTGTTAGTTATAGGTTGCCTTCTAAGCTGCTTGTTGGAAAGCTATTAGCAAATCTTTCAGCATTTCTGCAGTTCTGGTCTAACCTGATCCAAGGGAATGAAGTGATCCCTCAGCTGCCTTACCTATTCTTTCTTTCTTTATGGGCATGGGAATGTTTGCAGATATAATTGGACTTTTAAAATATCGACTGATCCTTTAATCCTGGATAAGGAATCTGATGGATGGCCTCTCATTTGAGCTTTGTGTTGTTGATACCTACTCATTCCTCATTTTATTTTTAAAAGTCAGTTTTCAAAGTCTTTTGCCAAATACTTGTTATAGCCCCTTAGTGGACAGCAATGGTTCTTTCTTTGAAGCATGTGGATATGGGGTGTGGCAACAATTTGTTGCTTTTTTTTTTGTTCTAAGTATTGGGCATAGAATCCAGAGATGTTCTTTCATTGAGTACATCCCCAGCCCTTATTTATTATTTATTTATTTTAATTTTTACACAGGGCTCACTAAGTTGCCAAGGGATCCTTTGGTCTCAGCTTCTTGAGTTGCTGGAATTATAGGCATGTGCCACAGAACCCAGCTCATATTGATCTGTTTCTTGATTAGCTGCATTGGTATGCTTGCAAACATCAGAATTGGTTGCATTTTCCTAGGCTGAGGAAAGTGTGTTATGGGTTGATCAAGGTAGTGTGGCAGCAGTAGAAAAACAACCACAAGCATCATCCTAGTATAGTTTAGATTAAGAGTTTTCAAAACAGGCTAAATATTTATCAGTATGGAAATGGTTATTGAAATTACAAGGTCATGCTATATAGCCTTTTAAGAAAATGTTCTAAATGAAGTATTGTTGACAGAAAGATTAAAAAGGAATTCTTTTAAATGTTGTGTTTTCGATGATTGAATTTTCGTAAAAACAGAATGAATATGCACATAAAAGCATTTGGGAATTGTATAGTTGTAAACCCTTAACCAAGATTCCAATAGTAACTAAGGACAAGATAGCAATATGACAGGGAAAAACATCTAGATGAGGTGTTATTTGTTGGTAACATGGCTCAAAAGGCCACTCTGCTAATGCTAATGAACTTCAACATGGAAAGCCAGCCATGTTGAAGGCCAGATCATCAGAGGAATTGAAGAAGTAGATGAAGACCAGGGGGAGGCATGGGAGACACATTTTGCTTCTAAAGGTTATGGGTGAAGCTAGATTATTTTTTTCAATGATTGCCAAAAAAAAAAGAAAGAAAGAAAAAGCTATTTGCCACGCTGGCACTGGTGTCAGATGAACAGAGGGTCTCTCCATTCTGTTATTTCCCTGGCAGTTGAAACATCCTCTGGCTCAGCTGTTTAATGTGTAAATTTAGTGCCCCATGGGACATTCTCCATAAGGCAGCAGCTACCCAAGTATAATAAATTCAGTGTCACGTCTGGATTCAGAGCACTCTGTGTCCCACTTTAAAAGTGCTCTGGGTCATGGAGGCAGTCCTAGGAATTTCTATAAACACTGGTGATTCCCAGAGGAGAAAGATAAATTTTCTTTTGACTCTTGATCTCTATTTGTATTGATTTACAGAGTGGTCCTTCTGGTGAGAATACTTTCCATTTCTGAACACCCTGTTCCATTTTTCTAAGGCTGGGGTCTGAGCATTGTCATGTTTATGAAGTTATATGTAAGTGGATATGATGCACAGCCAGTGTTGAAAAAACTGATATAGAATGGTCAGGTTTAGCAAGTGTACCCAGGTACATAACAATGATAGGAAGAGAATCTGCAAGAGCATAGATGGTGCTCATGCCCATGATTGTTGTGTTGCTTTTTGCACTGATTTTCCCAACAATGAAAGATGTGCAGATAGTTCTTTCTTCTAGTCCTAATTGTGATCAATGGAAACCTTGGTTGAGATGGGTTATGACAGTAGAATAAGACAGGTCAATATATCCTTACTGGAACTACTCTGAATTTTATTATATATAATACTTATTTTGATCAACTGAGAAAAACTGATGTGAAGGTCATCAGCTCATCTAGCAATGGGCACTTTTGCTCATTATACATATATACCAGTAGCACTGAACCGTGGAGTATGATTCAGAAAGAGAGGAACCAAAAGGGTGGAGTCATACACATTCTTGGATATCTACTAAATGCCAGGAATTTCTGTAAGCACTATAAATCTGTTCTTATTTAATCCATAAAACAATACTTCACTTTTCTTCTCTTTAGCACTATGTATCTATTCATATTCAATCCATAAAATAATACTTTACTTTTCTTCTCTTTAATGGATTCACTGATCCACACCTTCATTGAGTACAAAAATATTCTCATCACTATTTTCCAGGTAAAGAAGCAACATTCAAACATTACTTTTCCAGGGGTACAGAAATTTCAGATTTGAACCCTGGTCTTTATGCAGACTAAGAAAGCACACTTTTCTCAACACAGCCTGAGCAGAGAGCCCTTGTAGTCAACCTAGAAGACTGACCCAGAGAGTCAGGTCATCATCCCTGGAATAGTTGTCATCAACAAAGCAATCTGTCACTTCTCCTTTCACTTGTTTATTTCTCTTCTTGTGTGTTATTTAGTTAATAGAGATTATGGTTGGTAAAAGGATACTACTTATCAGAGACAGTAGCTCATTTACACCAGCAATCTTTTTATTAATGAAAGATAAAATTTTCTAGAAAAATTTAATGAGTTAATAAGGTAGTTTTCATCATATATATATATATTTTTTCTCATTTTCAATTAGTTTTTCTAAGCTAGGTAGATAATTGAAAAGATGTTATACCTTTGCTTCACACTCTGTTGTTTTCAAGTTGCTATTACCATCCTCTAATGATATTAAAGTTGCATTGGACTTCAAGTCTAGATTGGCTGTATTATTCTTGATAACAGCGTTGCAGGCTGGGGTATGAATGCTTTGCAGATCCCCTACACATGCATCAAATGTTAGAGATTCCTGGTTGAATATTTGAACACCTGACTTCTTGCAGGTAAAGTGATTGCACTCTGTACACTATAGGTTTAAAGGGGAAGAATGATGGTGCTTAGTGCAATTGGATGCATTATTTGCTGCCAGTTACATATTTCTCACATTTTCCTTTAGAGACCCATTGATTTAAAACACTTTATTCAGTGTTTTTGTTATTCTAACAGAGATGCATTCTTTTTAGGGTGTTTTCAGCAAAACATACAAGGTTTCAGGAAGCATTATCTTTCTTCCCTTTAACCCCGTGCCCATTTTCATGAAGTTGAGAGGAAATGCATAGCCAAGTCTTTGTTCTTAGTAGAAAATAATAGGAAATATGCCGAATTTATATAACAATATTATTGGGCACTTAGAAGGGTGTATTTAAAAAGCAGCCAGTTTGTGTTCATTCTCTGCAATGCAGTTGGTAAGAATCTATTCTCACACAGAGCAAATCTTTCTTGCATTAAAGTTCCCACGTAAGCTGTGATATAATTCCCTAAAGCCTTTGGATGAGGAACAGTTTTAATTGCATATTCCTAATCTTTCCTTTCCCCTGTCTTAAATTTGAGTTTTCAACATTCTGGTAATAAGCAGACATTTCTGAAAATTGAAATTCCACTTTTGCTTTTTCCCTTCCATGACTTTCTCTCATGTCACACTGGGAGCCTAGACTCAACTTCTGTGCTTTGTTCCTCTGATTCAAATGCTTTTACTCAAGTAAGTAGGTGGCATTTTGTGTTCAGGGCTGGACTCCACCGGCAGGGCCACCAGTGGACTTGACCTGAGCCATTGGGAAATATCCACCCTTCCAGTTTGGAGTGTCAGTTATTAAAAAGTCAGGGGAGCACAGACCATTGTCGTAAGATGGGCCTGCACACAGTTCTAGACAGGTGTGTTTATTGGCAATATGTGATCTGAATAGAAGGGCTGGGTCAGATTTGATCTAATTTACTTAATAGAAGGAAGAATTTAGACAGGGGACTCAAGCACGACTTTATGAATCACAATTGTTTATTTTGATTTCTTCAAAAAGATTTTCCTATTTTTTTCTAGTAGATGTCCCAATGTGCTTTTTACTTGTTGGTTGGTAGGGTAAGTTAAGAAGATAAGGTAAATTTTGTATTGAAGAGGATCATCTAGTTAGTTCCTGTTTTCCAGATATCAGCAGTCTTTCAAAACTGTATACACTAGGAGCCTTAGTTTGTGTAGGTAGATACGGTCTTCTTCCAGAGAGTTTGAGGCCTCACTTTCTACTGGGACACCTTGTGGAAAAGAAGAAAGATCTTACCACATTCACTTCAGAATCTCTGACATCAGTGTCCCATTTCCTTTCTGGGACTGGGGTAGAGTTCCTGGCATAAAAGATACAAACAATTGACTTCTGGGAGTTTTTGCATAAGTGACAATTTCTGTGGCCTTCAACTTCCGTAAGCTAGCATAATGAGTAGATTAATATGTTCCTTCTTGGCAGGAATGGAAACTAATTTTTTAAAAGAAGGAGGAAAATAACATATTGTGCTAAATCCGTGGTTACCATGGAAACCGGCATTCTATACATACTAGAAAAAGACACCAAAAATGCAGTCACAGATCTCCAACAAGGAAGACAGGAGCAAAGCACACAAACTTCTTTTCCCTCAAAAATCAACAAATATGCAGTAGGCATTCAATGTATGCTCTCTATAATCTTATCCAAGAGTGTAGCAGAAACTCAATAAAATGAACTGTCATTTGCTTTATTAAAATTCTGTTTCAGAAAAAATCATGAAGAACACTAAAAAGAATATACACCATATTTTAAATAAAACAAATTTCACTGCCATGATGAATCTGCGTTAGAGAAGGCAGATACATTACCAGTTTAGTGGGCAGAAACACCCAAACTGGAACAAATAGCTCTCTTTAGAATGGCTGTACACCCGCCCCCACTCTGTACCCTACAAGGGAGACAATTTGCATAATATGTTGCAACTGCATTGACATCCTGTCCTTCCTTACTATTTACCATAGGGTTTCACAACTAAGTTTCTGAAATGTTGATATTTTACCCAGATAACTGATGTGGGGGCTATTCTGTGCATTGTAGGATGCTGAGCTACACTCCTGGGAATCCCTCAAACTGTGACAACCAAGAATGTGTTCACACTTTGCCACATGTCACCTACCGGGTAGATCACTACTGGTTTAGAATAACCTAGTCATGTTCTCAGGGATTCTGGTGAGATAACCTGCAATAACCCGTTGCCTGCACAGTGGTAATATGCATAAATATGAAAGCCAAATTTCTAAATTATTTTAGTTGATTTAAGTGGTTTGGGTTTTGATTATCACTGATTTAGCCAATTTGGGTTTCATTTGTTCTTTTGTGACAAATCCCATACATAAATAAAATCATTTTTCTTTTCAGCTGTAGTATCTAATTGTTATAAGCTGAATTTTAACAACGAACACAAGGGGTAACATTCCAGATCTTCATTTCTTTATCTTATGTAGGTATCTCCCTAATTAGTTTTGCTAGGAGCATCTTTACATGGGTTCATATGGAATTGGAAAGAATTTAGGGAAATTAAATAGCATACCCAAAATTAAGGCTTCTTAATGGAAATAAGAATGTAATAATCTTTTACTGTAAATGACTCTACAGATTGTTGTAATGGACTGAAAAAATACTGAGCTAAAGAGGGCAGGTAGACATTGGGAACATAGCAGTCCTTCCCTGTTCCTATAAATCAACCTACAAATTGTATTTGTGAGATTTTTTTTTGTTATATTATGATGCCAGATAATGACCATAAGCAAATATTGCTGGGTATCTTAATGCACATGCTCTGAGAAATACTCCAAATCATGACAGGACATTTAGATGGTTGTTGCTATTTTTTCCAAACTAAAAAATATGGAGCTGTGAGGTTGGATGTTTGTCCTAAACATTATACTTTCTGAATTTACAGAAATAATAGAGATGCCATTAACTTTTATGTTTTGGATTTTATTATGACTTTGTTCTCTAACATTTTACAACTCTGCTAAAAAGAATTATCAAATGTTTAAAAATATTAGCATATATATCTGGGATAAAGATGAAAGACTGATAAAATTCAGTCAGTATTAACATTGATAATACATTTCTCAGGCATCTGTTTTGTCTACTGACTTGTGCCATCAAAATAGTTTGCATTTTACTTGTGTGTTGTAACCTATGAAGTTCTCACAGGGCATAAACAATAAGTATTTAAATCCATGCAAGGGAAAAATAAGTGAACCCAGTCAAAAGCAATTTAATACATATCACTTTACTGTAGACATTAATGCCCAAAGCCCTCCTTTATTCTACAATTCCTAACCATGATGACGCCCTTGTCCTTCTTTTCATTTTCTTATCTTTTCCTTAAATACTATGATCATCAGCTTTCATTACTAATAAATAAGAGGCTATGTGAAAAAGGGAAAAGTTGTATCTTACAAAATCTTGGATATGGATATTTCAAAGACATTTTTAGCAAAAGCACAAAAGCAAATTTGGTAGGTCTTTAGAAGCTAGAATGTGTTAAGACAATTGATGCCACCTTTATACACCCATGATTCCACATGGCATTACTAAGATTCATAGGGTGATTTCATTTTGCTCATGCTTATCAGTAAATGAGCCTGAACACTCATGTGCCCTAACTCATCAGAGCATTTCTTGTCCTTTCTTGGAAATCTTTAGTCAGGGAGGAGGTTCCTAGATGTCTTGTTCTCTGTTCAGTAATGTCCAGTTGTACGGGGTAGATAAAATGACCTCTTGAGCTCTCTTCCCTGAAATTCTATGATAAAAGCTATGATTAAAAAGAACTTTAGGTATATGGATTTGTTTCTTTGAAGAAGATAACTAGCATTTTGCTGTCTCTGCTTGGGGACTGAGAAGACATGATGCTGCACTTGATCGTGGAGAACTTTGGTTTATTTCTGTGTGCACTTTCCAGGAGTCAGGGCATTTAGTCAATGACATAGATAGAAATGGAGGCTGGAGGTATGAGATTGAGGGTGCTTCCCCCTGAAGTGGAGCTCTGGCTCTTGATCACTGTGTGATGTGGATAAACATTTTCGTCTACTTACTTCACTTTGTCATCTCCCAAATGAAGGTGTTTGATTTCAGTCCTCCTTAAACTTCCTCTAGTGTTCTGTAATTCAAGAGTCTAGGGTGAAGAGTTCTACAGTGTGGGGGCTGGATGATTGCTCAGGGATCTCCCAGTCCCAGAAAAATTTGAAGGAAATACTCTAGGAAAGAAAGAACATGAAACATAATGCTCTTATAGATCATTTGGGATGACAGGAGAAGATTTTATGGTAAGTGTCAAATTCCTTATGGCTGTATGACTACCCCACATTGAATAGAAGGAGAGAAATTGGGCTGTAAGCTCCTTGTTTACCATTAGCCATAACAATTGGATTTTCTAAAAAGAGAAGACTGTAGCTTCCAGGAAGTATTTCTAGTCCCATGCTCTGCAGTTCTCAAAAGGATATATATTCCTATGTATTCAACAGTGACACACCAGCTTCACCTTGCCTTGCTAAATATTAAACAAACTGATTTTCTTCAAAGTAGGCTTTTCACCCAAATTGGGTTTATCTATACACATACATAGGTGAAATATAGGTATGTGAAAATATCTATTATATGCATATGAAATAGAATGCTTACTAGGAAGGATTAGTAGAAGGGCCCTTTTTGAAAACAATATTTTCCTACTTGGAAAAATGAAAAGGAAATAAAAGTAGCTTCCATAAAACAATCTGTCTTATCAATAATCTTTCCAGAAACAGCAACACAGCATGCTAGACTTGCCTCAAGATAAATCTACAAAGTGCCATTTGGGAGCTCTAGGATTTATAGTTTGCCCTTTCAGAAAATTTTCCACCTGAGAATAGAAATGGCAGGATAAGACAAGAAAATCTGTCAAAGGGTTACACATCTTTCAAGAAAATTTCCCCTCATTTCCTTAAGAAGCTAGTAAAATGGGCACTGAGCTCTGATGCTAAAATTCTACTAGAATGAATGTTGTGTGTCAGACTGTTCAAAAAATTGGTAGAAACTAAGGCGGTCATGCTTATGTGCAAATGGTAGCCCTCAGCAGCAGGATCTATTTCTGGGATAATGTGGTGGTTCTCCAATTTGAGCAGGTATTAAATTACATTGAAGTTTGTCAAAACATGGATTGCTGATCCTCATCTCCAGAATTAATGATTTAATAGGCATGGGAAGTGTCTAAGAGTTGGTGTTCTAACAAATTCTCAAGTTATTCCTGATATTGCTGCTCCAGGGGTCACACTTGAATAACCACTTGTATCACAATTATGCTCCAGTAACTATTTAGAATAATTAGCATGTGAAAAATTGCCACTGATTCTGGAGCTGAGGTGAATCAGCCCCATTTAATATAATACCTTTCATACAATTGAAAAGTTACAAAAGAATAAAAAATGATGAATAGTCATATGATTCTAAGTTGAGTGATAGTTGAACAGAATCTTCCTTTTGGGGAATGTCAATGAAAAGGACAGGAAAAAAGAGCTCAGTCTATCACCTAAACAGCATCTGAAAATATTAAACTTTCTATGCATGTTCTTGATTTCCTGCTGCAAATAGGCTATGTAGTCCAGTTTTTCTTCATGGCTGAGCAATATTTCATTGTGTATATATACCACATTTTCATTATCAATTCATCTATTTAAGGGCACCTAGGTTGGCTTCATAGCTTGGCTTGAAGGCATCAAAAATTTTTTAAAGCAATATGACCTAACTAAATTGAATCAGGACATACAACATTTAAACAGATCAATTTCAAACAATGAAATTGAAGATATCATCAGAAGCCTACCAACAAAGAAAAGCCCAGGACCAGAGATTCTCAGCTGAGTTCTACCAGCCCCTCAAAGAAGAACTTAAACCAATACTCCTTAAATTATTGCATGAAATAGAAAAGGAGGGAACCCTTCCAAACTCATTCTATGAAGCTAGTATTACCCTGATATAAAACCAGACACATCAAGGAAAAAAACTTTCAGACCAATATTTCTGATGCACATAGATGCTAAAATTCTTAATAAAATACTGGCAAATCATGTATAAAACCATATTAAAAAGGTAGTGCACCGTGATCAAGTGAGGTTCATTTTAGGGATGCAAGTTTGGTTCAACATACAGAAATCAATAAACTTAATTCATTGCTCCAATAGACTTAAAGACAAGAATCACATTATTATCTTAATAGATGCAGAAAAAGCATCTGGCAAAATTCAGCATCCATTTATACTCAAAACACTAGAAAACCTGGGGATAGTAGGAACATGCCTCTGT
Source organism: Marmota marmota marmota (assembly GCF_001458135.2). NCBI lineage: Eukaryota > Metazoa > Chordata > Mammalia > Rodentia > Sciuridae > Marmota > Marmota marmota. The sequence continues at coordinate 28,920,103 of NW_025999977.1, forward strand.
AAAAGTTATACATGCTAAACCCAAGGCCAACATTCTAAATGAAGAAAAATTTCAAGCATTCCCTTTAAAAACTGGAGAAAGATTTTTCATATTTAGACTCTCCTCTGATCCCTCACACCTAGGAATGAGACCCTGACTCTGACATAGTAGTTAGGAAAGGAGGAACACTGGGGGAATGTACTGCTTCTCAGTTGCATGGCATGGACCATAAGTCAATACTGGTGGGAAATAAAAATTGTCTAAGTGGTAGACTTGGAATTTTTGGCAATTGACAGAAGGATTTTTATAACCACAGTATTAATCATGCTAAAACCCACCTTTAACCATGAATACATTTAAGTATCTTTTGTGTCTATCAGGTCAAGGAAAACCCTAGAAACTTGAATTATTAGATCATAAACAGGAAATATTGAGAACTGATGGTTTTAAGTTGGCACCAAAGAGTTTCAGAATCAGATGTTCAGATCATCTTCTTTGTACATGGGACACTTACCAGGAGATTGGGGATGTAGGATTCAGAACACCCTCTTGGGAATCTGCAACATAAAGAGGAAAAATTTTCTCTGCATTACCAATTATTGATCTCCAGAATTGATTACTCACACTGCCTCCATTGAATAATTCTATCAAGGTGATCAAAGATAAGATAGGAGTATTTTAGGTAAAACTTAAGGCCATCATTGTAAACACTACAGAGAGAGAGAGAGAGAGAGAGAGAGAGAGAGAGAGAGAGAGAGAGAGAGCACAAGACAGAGCAAATAAACAAAAACNAAAAAAAAAAAAAAAAAAAAAAAAAATCCACATCTCTAATATAATGTGATTAGGGACCACTTTTTGTTTTATAAAATTTGGCCTCATCATTTCTTAGATTCACTCAGTACTTAATAATTAACTTAAAGTCTTAAATGACTTTCTTGTCTGGTTTTATTCTTGATTAATTGTTTTATAAATGATACCCCTGATTTGAAGACAAGTTTTTCACGACTTTAATTCTTTTTCTTTCTAAATCACTTTGATTGTTAAAACTCAAAAAACATGCTGGAGTTCTCTTTGCTTTGTGACTCACCAAAAGAGTGATGATCACTTTGGGTTAACATGTGAATCAGTGCAAGCTTTTGAATAAAAGAGGAAAATTAGAAAAGGAAAATGTCCAACAAAAATTGCCAGAAAGCAGTGAACTTAACAAAAACCTTTACCAAGGTGACATAACTATTTATGATACTATACTGTCTATGAACTTGAAGTCACTATTGAAAGGTGTTTGTCAATATTTTCTCTATCATTAGTCATTTTTTTTTTACCATACTGTAGAATAAGAATTCAAATATTGGTTACCTAACCATCTTCTGTGAAGTCAAAACACATTTTGCACCAACAAATATATGCTTTATATTTATTGGGGACATATCTAATTAATGTGATCAATAAAACATTTCTGAATGACTTCCATATTTTGTGGCAATTCATGTGTAAATACTTTCATGATTTAATTATGTTCTCAAATGTAGCGTTCTAATCCCTAAAGCAGGTGATGATTTCCAAGTGGCTCTACTCATCAGTGGTAAACACATAAACACATTTATGTATTTGACCTAAAAAGAAACATTTTTTACAATATTTCTCTCAAAAAATGAATCATTTGTTTTTAAGTAATAATTTAGATATGTCAATCTGATATGCTTCCTAGAATCTGGATTTCATCTATACATATATATTAATTTGACCGAATTACTTAACAGAGATGATAAATGACCTTATCTAGTGCCCCATGGGTCTCATTTCTTAAGTACCCTAAGTAAGTATCCTGATGGTAAGAGCCTAATTCAGCATAATTAGCATAGCTAATTGTAACAGAGTTTGGCTTATATTTGGTTTCAGTTATCTTTACTAAAACAGGGGAGAAGTATATGAGTTGTGAACACTTCAGCTTGTTCTTAAGCTTATTTCTCCCATCCTTCCCTCCTGATGTCAATTCCACTCTCATTTCCTTTTGCTGCTTTTCAACCTGCAACAAGAATGGGAAGCTAAAATAAAGGTGGTCTTGCAAATATAATATTTCTCTAAAGAGAAGGCATGCACACACACATACACACACAGAATATTCAAGTAATTATTATTATAGAATAAACATGAACAAGGTCAAAGGGAAGGCAAAGATAGAGGTTGGACCTGAGGTCCATTGCTCTATGAAACAGACATTTGGAACACATTTGTTTCCAATGAACCATCAGTTATTTGGATCTTCATAAATGTTGCTATGGCATATGCACTAATGCAGTTTGGCCTCTATGTATTCTGGATGAAAGTTAGTTGTGGGATTCCAGCCTCCTTTTTCAAGTGTACATTATAGGGAAGTTTAAAGATAATTGTTTGGAAAGTGTTCTGTGGCGATAAAACAACCATATGCTGAAGACAGAAGATAACCAAGATGACAGTGTTTGTCATCCATGGTATTTGACAGATTTGTTATTTATACCAAGTGATAAAACTCCCAAAGCAACAGAAGAAGAAAATTAGCCAACTTATGCATTAAACCCCCACCAATACAGGGTAACCTAGTTTGTTCAATCTGGATCTTGTTTTCTTACATGAACATTGTCTTTTTCTACAGATATTTATTAAATCTTCAGATAGAAACTATACTATTTTCCCTTTTCAGTTTTTTCCTGATTTTGATTGCTTGATGCTGTACTTATTAGACCCAACATATTATTTTGTAAAAAAAGATTAGTTTATTTGCTCAGTACCTCTTTTGTCAGTTTATTTTAAAACCTGATCTAAATTATAGGATTTATTTTTCATGAATTGTTCTTTGGCAAGTTTGAATAACTTCAATTACTTATCAAATCTTATCTAATAAAATCAGATCTTTAACCAAGGTCAAGTTCAGGTTTGCCATAGACACTGTAGTGTGAGCCAAGGAAAGGAATCCAGCTCTTCTAGAGAGGCATATTGACTTTTTTCTTCTTTTAAAATTATATATATATATTCCTTCATTTTAAATTTTTTTTGGGGGGGGATAAGTGAAAGTTATGAAATCTGAAAAGTATTTGAACTAAAATAATAAAATTCACCTTCAAAAATCATTTCCAAATCCAGTAATAATAAGTAACAACAATTCCATGTGTTTCCTTCTAATCCTTCTATGGATGTGCATGGGTACATGTAAACTTACACCCACCCCAAAAAAATTAGAATCATAGTCTTTGTCTTAATTATATCATGAATATCCTTCATGTTCTTAAATACTCTTTTCAAACATATGATAGAATTTTTTTGGAGCACAAATAAAAAATTTTATTTGCAATAATATGTAGGAACATTTGTCCTTAGGTGATGGTAAGTAATAACCACATTATTTGCAATGATCTTTAAAATACAATAGGAATCAAACAGTGACATGCATTTTCGATTACTTTAGAGCATAAATTTCTTTTGCTAGGAAGTGCTGTATAAATTTGGAAGAAGTAGATAAACATGAGAACTGGAGGTGGGCATTGGGAAAGGGACTTGATCTTGATTACAACTTGTGAAATTACATGTTATATAAGTAACAGTTGTTAATCTGTAGAAGTAAGTTTCTAACTGTTCTGCTCAAACAGAATAAAGACAGTAATTGTAAAAGGAGAGGTAATACGAGGAAAAATGTCAAACCTAATACATTTTTTAATGCATGAATGTGAAATCAATGAGAAATTAGGGTTTTTAATAAATTTTGTTTTCAAAAGATTTTTGACCGGTCTTTGAACTTATGGTCTCACTTTATTTCAAAAGCTCTCTGCTATAAGATTTAAAGCCTAGACTGTCCCATAAAAGATCATACAAAATACAGCCATACTATTGTGAAGAAATAAGCAAAGTAGAAACCATTTAGGAGATGAAATGAGGTCCAAGTGAATATATTTTGTCATTTATAGGAGAATTAAATTTTATATTCTATATTCTTTTTTCAATGATAATGATGTTGATGTATAGTGCACCTTCTTTTAAAAATTATTAGAGACTGTTGTCTGTTATTCTCACAATTGGCAGTTCTCTTTCATAGTAGACTCCTTCTTGTATTTTCATCAAATTTCAACCGTCTTTGGAAAACTGTGCTTAGTAATATGCAGAGCAAATCAAGGCACCTTCTAATAAATGTAATAAAAAGTGAACACATCAATAATACTTAACATTTATAAATAGTATATAAAATGACAAATGATTTGTAATACACTGATGAGTTATAGGGTCAGAGATGCCTATCATTAGTTCTGTAAATGACCTAAAGTTGACTTCTGGATATAGGAATACCTTTTTTTGTGTCTTTAAAGTTGTTATTGAGAGTAATGTTTATAGATGTTATTCATTATGACCATCTCCCCATATCAGGGACATCTCAGATAGTACCGTCTTTGATTCCTATGACTCTGTACCCTTTGCTGAATAGTGTTTTGCCAAAAAAAAAACCTGACAAAATCCACCACACAGACTCATGAAAGGGGCAATAAGTATACTTAGTTGGCAGGACCTTGGGCAAATTGTTTAACCTCTTTAAAATTTTATTTTCTTGTCTGTAAAGTAGGGATAATAATAGTATTTACATCAAATGGAAAATTATCAGAGCTGTACATTTAGAGAGATGATGCACATTTAAGTATTTGACACAGGCCTTGTCATAAGACAAATATGGTCATTATTATCATTCCTTGTTTTATACTAAATTTGAGCAATGCTGTACTTTACCAAGATAAGAAACAGAACAACAATCACCAGATCTTTTAGGGATAAGTATTTAGTGGCAAATTTTCTTATGAACATGGTGGAGGATATAAGCAATTCTAAAATTCAATCTTTGTTATTTATCGTCCAACTTAGGACAAAAATCATATCAAATTTATCTGGAAGAATGAAATCTATTAAGTGCCAATTAAGATATACAAACACAACCTGCTCTAAAATATGAGAAGAATGTATAGAATTTGTGAATATCTTCTCTGTTACTTTTATTGGTTACCTACAAATGTCTGTCATCTTTTCCCCCCCATTTTTCTGAGAAGAGAAAGTGTCAAAAGAAGAGGCTCTTTTAAAAGCAGAATCAAAATAAGGGATAATAGGTCAACATTCATTAATTATTCAATCTTTAGGTACCCCTTGTGTGCCAGGCACTATATCCCACATTTATATGAATACTATAAGACATAAATCCTGCATTAAGTAATGCAAAAGAAAATAAAGCATAGGATTTATCAACTACTTATTCAATAAACTAATGAATGAAATAATCAAGAAGGATGTAAAATAATTATAATAGAATTATAATATGCCTCTTGCATGCCTGGTAGTCAACAAAAGTGTCAAAGCAGCAATTTTAAATAATTTAAAAATAAATGCAGATTGAATTTTAATTAAAATGTGTGAATATACTTTAATTTGTTATATTTTAGGAGAACAATTAAAATTTTTCATTAAGGATCCATCATTTACAAACTTCTGCTTTCATATTTGCTCAGATAACACTTATTGTGTATAAGTTTCTGTTTCAATTTCTTTTAAGATAGTTGCAAGGCAATCAAATTGCAAGTTCATCCAGTTTACCCCAATTCTTTATAATAGTGTTGCCCATAGCAAAATAGGAAGTTAAACAAAACAATATTAGTTTTTAAAGAGTAATTACTAGCATTCTACTTGGTTTTCATAGGACAATATATCTTTTAAAATACTCATTCATCATTGGCCTTTATCATATTTAATCAAATTATATAACCACAAAAAAGTGACATACACAGGTTTGAGAATAAACATTCTTGCCCTTGGTAACTGTGAAATTCTGCTATCCAGCTATACCTTAGGACAATCTACTAGGTACATCTGCTCAATGTACCATGAATAGCACAAAATTTGTCATTGTTATTGGTTAGGCATGACCTATTGTCAAGTTGTACTGAGAACTCACAACTAGCAGGCCATTGGTGTTAGCCTATCTTGATGAACTCACAGTCTAGAGAGGAAGGCAGATATGTAAACTAATAATTATCCTGTGACAATGCAAGTGCTGTACCAGAGAAATGCGTTAGTGCCTGGGACTGTGAAGGAGACTTCAAATAATAGAATGGAGGCATGAAGAATGGAGCCAATTGGAGAGAACATTTATCACAACTTTGTAAGTTGAATAGAATTTTCAATTTTTCTTTCATAACTGAACATGGGAAAATCTATTATAAAAAATGCATGGAGATATGTAAGAAGAGGAAAGAATCATGAAGTTTGTCTCCCTGGAGTCTCTAAGATACTAGACAGCCTGCTATAATTTCATATGAATAGCAGGAAAGGAAAATTATGGAAAGACAGAGAAATGGAAAGGTTCATTCCAGCTCAGTATGTGTGTTTGTGGGGTGTGGGGTGGGTAGGGCATGTAGTGGATGGGTAAAGACCTCCTGGATTCTGTTGACTGGAGCAATAATCCATGGTTGTTAATATAACCTAGAGAGCTTGACTCACCTATGAGGTGCAAAGTTTTCTCTCTGTGGTCACATTATGCTATAGGAAATGTAGAAATTTATGAGACTAGATTGGTGGGACTTATGGATTCTGAACTTCTTCATTCTGGGAAAAATTTCTAACTCAGTTACTGAAAGGTGTGATACTCAGTGAGACAAGGCCCAGGGAGGAGAAGAATCTGGCATGTGATGGAAAAAGAGGCATTTTTACTGCCCTACTTTGGGTCAGATACACAGGGTAATTTGTGAAAAGTAGTGCATTCCCTAAAGAAGTAGGACACCTGGTAACCCTCATTTTAGTGGAGAGGCCAGATCTAAATGCAGCCAAATTAGCAAGTAATTTCTTCTTTCCTAAAATTGTACAAAGCCCACTCAGAGCCAACGTGGACCCTCACTGCCCAGGAATTTGTATTAAGTTTAGTCAGTGAAATCCCAGGGAGTATAGCAAGGAAATAATTCAGGCACTCTTTACTTGCCTTAGTTACTTTATTTTGCTTTAGGATGACAAAGTGTGCTTCAAGTGCAGCTGGCAGAACCCACTGGTGCTGAATAATTAGTGATGATTTTAGTCAAACCTTGACAACTATCCAAGCATCTATGCGGTAGCCCTTGGTTAAAAAAATGTGGGATGACACAGATTTGTTTTCTTTTTTCTTTCCTTGTGGAAAGTTCCTTGTGAAGACTAAAAGAGTTTCATGGAGAAATTAAATAAACCATGCATCCAGACATTATTGCCTACATTAATACCCTTTTATACCAGTTCTTAGGATCAAAAGTGATTTTGATTTTATTCTTTTTCAAGGCTGTTGTGGGAATAGACTTTGAAGGAAAGGCCTGGCATCCTTTGCATATATTTGAGTCTAACTCCTGCAATGTATCAGGATGGCTGGGTCTTCAAGCCTCAGCCTTGTAATAGGGGAAAGTGAGTACAGAAATACCCATCTAACCTCTTGGCATTGACATTGATGTGGAATAACAGAGTGCTTTAAAAACTACAAAACACTAATCATGTTGAAAATATTAAATAAAAGTTTTGCATGACACTTATTCTTGATATTATAAGGCAATTACAGTGTCACAAAATCATGTGCGGCATCAAGTTATATAAACTGGATTTGAAATATTTTATCAGTTTTCAAATCTCAAACTCAAACTCTTTGCTGTGGCCCCTATTGACAAAATATTCAAGTGAATTCTCATGCTCTTATATAGTGAATGTATGTTTATGTTAAATTTAGCCTGAGAAATTTAATAGATTTATTTTAAAAAAGAGTTTAAGTTATATATGTTAGCTAAACTTTTTAATGAAACAGAAACTAACTAGGTCTAGAACAGTGCTCCATATATCAGCAGCATCAACATCACCTGGGAACTTAGAAATTCATTAGGCTTACCTCAAAACTAAATCAGAAATTCTGGAGGAAAAGGTCCAACAATTCATGTTTTAACAAGCTCTCCCAATGGGTGAACTGCTGATATTGGAGTAAATTAACATAACAGATTTTAAGTATTTGCATTTATTTATTTATTCATTTTTAATTTTTTAAGTATTTGTATTTATGGATGTTTTCTCTCAAAAAATATTTTTTAGAAATAGTTAGGGACTTTCATCATACCACACTATCTTCACCTTTGCTGTAATTGACCTGACATCTCATCACCTTTGCCATTTTCTATTGGATAAGAATTAAGTTCCAAGTACTGTTCAGAGTCAAGAGAAGGAAATTACACAGGTTCATGGGTCATGGAGATTCAACTCAGAATTCTACCTATTATACCATAATGGAAGGCATGGTAATTATCCTAGGAAATGTATGAACCATCCATTTTGAAAATGAGATGTTTGGATTATTTGATTGGCCAGAGAGAGCATCGAACCTGCTAGGCCAACTTGCCAGCACTTTTGAATCTAATAATAGTCATAGTCAAAGTGTTATTGGTCCTTTTTTTTCTATTTCATGGGGGACTCTGCCACTTAACTTGACAGCATGTCTGGCTGCTCCTGTTGTGAGATGGTTGCAACTGCCTCCACATGAACACTTCTCATGAGGCATACGCCACAGGGCCCCACAACAGAGGGTGGGACTTCCCTTGGTTACAATACCTATTTTGTAATTACTTATAAATGAACATTTAAGGCTTAGCAATATTTACCCTCAGAGTTGCTTTTATAGAGCAGACTACTTGGTAGAGAAGTGATAAGAGGAGACCAACGCTAGTCCTACCTATAATCCCAAGGGAATATGATGATTTACCAAAATATTGAAAAATGAAATTGGCATAGGTCAGTTTACATAGGAAATGAAGTACTTACATTATAAATTGTTACATACTCGGGGCTGCCAAGAAATACTAGGCTAACAGTTAAATCACATGCTTGCATGGCAATCAGTAAGACTTCAAAATAGAATGATAAGGATGTGGGAGAAAATGTACACTGGGAGAAACTTTTAAGTTTGAAAGTCAGCCTCTTTATTCAGAGTTCTAAATATACTGCTGACGGAGTCCAACTATAAACCTAAACGCCTGACTTCATAGAGTTGATGAATCTTTCAGTTGCTTCAGTTTCTTGGGGAATAGAGCTCAAGTTCCCTGAAATATATGAGGCTTTTTAAGAGGATAATTGACTAGAACACTCAACCAATCTCATTTAATTCAATCTGTGATAATGATCCTGGAATCATATGTTATACATGAAAGTTTAACAAGGATGTTTTAGTATTGGATGCCATGTTGAAAATAAAGCATATAAAATCCTTTAAAAGCTGAGCTTGGTGGTGGTGCACACCTATAATCCCAGAGGCTCAGGAGGCTGAGGCAGGAGGATCATGAGTTCTAAGCCAGCCTTGGCAAAAGTGAGGCACTAAGAAATTCAGTCAGATCCTGTCTCTAAAGAAAATGCAAAATAGGGCTGGGGATGTGGTTTAGTGGTGGAGTGCCCCTGAGTTCAATCCCCAGTATCCCTAAAAAATCCTTTAAAAACTATCCAATGAAGATATTCCTTTTAAAACAAGGTGTCCTTTGCTAAATGTATACATTGCAAGTAAGTTTGTTAGGAAAATCTCTTGTGTCATAGACCCTGCAGTCTTAAAATTCCCTAGTTTGATTATAAATGCAAACAAACAAATCAACAGAAAAATAAGTGTTGGCAGTCTTTTGAGTCATTTCTGTCTTGAATTCATCAAAGTTGAAGATACTGGTATCTAAGTTTATGCTGTTCTATAACTTTCTTAGGCTTTCTGGTTTTTTTTTTTCTTCTGTGTCTATGGTTGTTAATTAACTGATTCAGCATTCCTTCTCTCTCTAAATTTCTTTAAAATATCAAGTATGTCTTGTGACCACCGTCAGCTGCAAACACAGCATCAATTAACTTACCAAAACAGAACCTTTGGTGATTAATCCATAATGACAGGGCTGTTCTCCCGACTGATTAAATTCATTATCAAGCAGCCAGAGGTAGAGCACTCTCCATGGAAGATTTATTGCTCTGGAATTACCTTTCTCTCTTACACTGATGAAACTAGGTCTGATAAATAAGAAAGATGAAAATGTAAGAGGCTGCTTTTTAGAGGGTAATGATGGGCTTTATTGAAAATGGCTAGTCTATATTTTTGGTGGTTCAACTCTTAAGAAAAAAACCTCCTTAAATATATATCATCTCTGATCCTTTACAAAGCAGTTGATAGGATTGATTATCACTGCATGGAATGATCGGTTTCTGCAAGGATCCTGTGTGTGATTCAGGCCAGGTAGGGAAGGATTATTGTCTTTATTCTCTCTGCTACCACCTTCGTTCACCTTAAATGCTGGATATAGATTATAACGTTCTAAAAAGTTTATCCCAGTTCTTCCTTCTACAAGCCTATTCATAGCCAGATTAGTCTCCCTTGTGCAAAATTTACAGTCTAAAATTAAAAATATTATACACACACACACACACACACATACAGGCAAGCACACACCTCAGCATAGCTTTAGGCCTTTTCCATATCCAAATTCTATTCATTTGTTCCATCCTTTCTTTAAAGTTTTCCTATTTACCTGAGCTGGAGGTAACTTCTCTCATTGTCTGAGTGACTTTTGGCTTTAATGCGCTCTTTCTATAACTTAGCTTTTTTTTTTCTGGAGGTTTGTTTTGAATCTTTAATAAATTTGTGGGTGCCCCCAATGTTATTCTGTGTTTCACATCGGGTCAGTGTATAAACAGTGTATTTGTCTGTGTATAAACAGACAAACACCTGTCTCTGGGATTTCTTGGGAAGAGTCCATGAATGTATTAGCTCTATCAAGTTGCCTCCCAATCCATTTGATGGAGATATGTGAAAGAGAATACCTAAACCTACTTTTTTTTTTTTTTAGGAGATCTGGAGTACAAACAACGAAGGATAGGGGGATACAGATACATACTAACGAAATCCCATAACCCATGCCACTGGCCATTGATCCTTACCCTAATGTTTTATCTACATTTGTTTGTTTTTTTTTTTTGTGGGTAGGGAAAAAAATGGGAATTCTGGGTTCTAGATCTTACTATGCACTTTTGGTTAGTGACTCAAGTTCTCTGAGCCTTCTTTTCCTTATGCATAAGTTGGATAATTTAACACCTATTCCATTTTTGGGTTGTTACGGAGGCTAACTAGGGTAATGTGAGTAGAACAATTTGCAAAAAACACCCTAGCTTGAAATAGATACAGAAGAGACCTGAGTTCCCCCTGCCTCCCAACTTCAAATTAGTCTTGGAATCCTTTGAGGGGGAGGGGAAAAGGAGGGTGATTATAACTTCACTATTAGTTTATTTATTATTTTTTTCATATTGACATTGAATCATAAGCTATAAATTTTGAACATGGGAGCTGTAATCATGACCATGGTTATCTATTTTTTAATGGCTTTGTTTTTGCTGAGATTAACTCAGGCAGAGGACCTGTGGGTGAAAGGAATTATAAATAATTGATGACAGCTTTGTATATTAGCAAAGGGACAGTATTGTATGTGCTGAGAGAAAAGAGATCTCACGATTGACATTCACCCTTCTGTAAGTTCACTCTTAATATTACAACTCAAAATCTAATAATAATAATCCTTAAAGAGACATCCTTCAAGGCAAATAATAATAATAATAATAATAATAATAATAATAATAACAACAACAACAACAACAACAACAACAACAAATGGTTTGGCCTTTCTGGACCTCCTTCTTCCCCTTATAGCTGGTGACATAGTTTCACTTTTCCCCCAAGCTGGATGGATAAGTTTCAATGGGGACCATAAAACCGATGATGGTATTTTGTAAGAATTCCTTTTTTCCTTTGTATTCCCCTAACACCTCGCTCCATAAACCACTAGAGATTTTCCTTCCATTCACTAGTAGGTGAGGCAATTTGCTATCCCTTCCTATGTTAAGATCAAAACCAGAGATAATGACTTTCCATTGTTACACGGGGGAAATGAATGAAGCAAGAAAATATCATCCTATAAACAATGGCTTATTAACTGCAGGGCAGGAAATATCTTCACCAAGGCTCCTTAGACCTCAAACTTTCCTTGGCAGTGTCTTCAGCCTAGAAAGAATGCAGGAAAATGTGGTCATTTTCAAGAGTGCTTCAACACTTTCAAGAAACTGTTTTTCTATCCTAAAGACCAGAAGAGGGAGAGTGGGGAGGAAAGACAGAGGAGACAGCACCCTTGAAGTCAGCCACACAAAAAAATTAATATCTCCTGCCCTCTCTGGGGCAGGCGAGCCCACGGAATATGGAATCCAGCTGGCTTTGATGTTTGTCTAGCAGTATTATCTGTGAAGAAAAATCTTCGACATGACAAACAGTGAGATTCCCCAAAGGGAAGGTAGTTTGTGGCTTCTTAAAATGGAAAGTGTTACGCGCACTTGAGTAGAGCTGATTAATGATTCTGACTTGTAAATTTAGCCAAGGTTAACAGATCCCTGTGGTAGAACATAAACACAAATTATGAGATGTATCATCTGGGTTTTCCCCCTTCCTTTCTCTTTCTTCTCCTTAGGAGTCTGTGACCGTATATAGTCACGGCATCAGCCCACAGACTGTAGGATTCAAGTTTTCTCTTTCGATTCATAGATGAAAGTCTGGAGTTGATTGTGATTATTATAAATATTTATTGATTTCTGCTAGCAATCTGTCTAATCCCTCCTGCAAGAAGAGGGGCTTATCATAATTTTCTTCTTTTTAAATTATTTGGCCTTGGGGCTGGGGTTGTGGCTCAGGGGTAGAGCACTTGCCTAGCATGTGTGAGGCACTGGGTTCGATTCTCAGCACCACATAGAAACAAATAAATAAATAAATAAATGTCCTTCAATAACTAATAAAAATTAAAGAAAAATAAATTACTTGGCCTTTGTAGCCCTGTCTTGGAAAAGGATTTCATTTGCTCCGAAGAAAGTAAACAAATGCTTATAAATTTAAAAAATGCATAGGACCTAACATTTCAATTTCGTATGTGAATATGGTCCTGCTTTTGGTTCTCAGTGCCTGGTCTGAGACCCTACTCGTACCTGTAAAACAGTACTGTCTGGCTGCAGGACCCTGGCTGCAGCAACCAAGAAACCAGGGATGTCATAGCCTCAGAATCTGCCTGCCAGAGAAAGTATGTCCTAAAATCATGATTTACTTGGTCTCCTTGAGGACAGTCTTGTATCCCCCCACCCCCAAAAATATTTAATTTTTTAAATGTTATATCTTTAATTCCATTTGTTATATTTTCAAAATCAAGTACTATTTCATCCTAATGGCAGGAGCTAGGATTTACTGAGCATTTACTATGTGCAAGTTACTATGCACTGTGCTTTATTTTCATTATCTCATTCAGTCATCATAAAACCCTTCAAAATAGAAGATATTATTATGATCTGTGTTTTAGGAATGAGAAAACTGAGGCTTGGGAGCATTGCTGTCAAGCTCTGTCAGACCCCCAAGCTCATATTCACAATCCTCAGAAACTTTCCCAGTCTGACTCATGACAGTTAATAGGAATGCCCTGGGCTACAATCTAACATCCTCTCTGTTCCCTTATTTTCTCTTCTCAAATTGCACTCTGTTTCTAAAGCTCATTGTTTATATAAATGCAGTAAATAAAGGAATTCAATCCTGATATATATATATATATATATATCAGAAATTGAAGAAAAAAATATTTTTTTTCTTTAATTGTTTGAAAAGCTGAACCTTGGAAGCTAAATTTGAATCTACACTTGAAATACAGGCTTCTGTGTGAAGTCCTGAAATGAATGTGAACTGGAATCATTGCAGGAACTGGGCAGAGGTCCACCAGTGTCATACTTTGAGATCTGTGAACCCTGGGCATGCTTTGCAAAGAATAGACCCCTTGGAGTTATTGTTCCTATAAAGAAAACCTTCCTGAGAGTGACAGGGGAAGCCTCTTAGATCTTCCAAGTCAGAAAATGACTGTAGGTTGTCCTTATAGCTATAGATGTCTAGGGTGTGGCTTCATATATTGATTAGTACACTCAGTCATGCTAAATAAAATGCCTTGTACTTAGGGTCAGGACCTTTGGGGCCATTATCTCAATATCCCCAGTTACTTAACTTCACTGACATTTAGTTTCTTTATTGTAAAATGGAAAAATAGCAATATAATATTACTAGTACTAATATTATCACTAAATAAGAATACAGTCATGAAAGTGCTTTGTAAATTATTGGAGTTGGCATTAATTTCTTTAGATACCAACCCTAGAATATGGTAGAGACTTTCTTTGCTTCCTTTGTCATATTGAGTTAATGTGGTTTGTAAATCTAACATATTTTATAATTCACTATTTGAATTAAGAACACTTTGAGCAAAAAGACTGCAGTCAGTCTGATAAGAGTAAAATATCTAAGGAAAACAATTTTCACCTGGAGATTGTGGCAGACTCCAGGATGGGTTAGGCTGTCAGTTGCACAGGAAATAGCAGTCACTTAGAAGACAACAGTAATGAAAATGGACCAACACACAAGTTCAAGATGAAATGAAAGGGAAAGAGAAAAGAGGCCTCTGTGAGCTATTGCCACTCAAGAAGTTTGGGGTTGAGCAGTGCTGGAAGGAAAGTTGGGGAAGTCTGAGCCCTCAGAACTTTCCAACATAGATTATGGTTCTAGAAGAAACTCTGAAAGGGTTAAGCTTTCTTCCTATACGATGACTCTGTGATAAACATTGACGCTTCTTCATTTTAGCTGGTCATTCTGTGTTGAATTTGTTTCCCATATTATCCAGAACTTACAAATATGCAGCAGTTCAAGGGTCCTGGGTCCCTGTGCCAAGTTTTCTGAGACTAACAGCACCACTTCAGGTCTATGGTTCTCTCTCTACTTCTCTGCATCTTGCGCAATCTTTATTTCATAGATCTTCATCCTTAAGAAAGGATCACAAAGCTATCTAGCCAAAGGGTCAATTATAAATGACTTTGTCTTGTTTCTTTTCTATGCCAGCATGGGTAATGTATGACTCCTTTTCAGGATGTTCAGCTCTTAAAATTGGCTGCCAGGCTTAATTGACCCACAGATGATGCCCTAAATTGACTCCAGCCAATGGCCTAACAATTTAACTGGAAAAACATTTACAAGAGCTGCTAAAGAAAATCCAAATTGACATGCCAGAATTTTGTTTCCTGCATACTCCATCGCATTAATGCTAACAAGTATTGAAATGGCTGATGGCCACACACAGAAGGACAGGGACCTCTAAACTGGCTAAGCCAAAAGCCAGTAAGTATTACTTAAACAACTGAGATGTGAATGAAGTACAGTGAAACATTTCCAGTTAACTGGCAGCTGAAAAACAAGATAAAAATCCCTAAAATTAGTATTGCTGAGTCTATCCAGATTTTCTTACAATGGAGTTGTTGAAACTCATTCACATTAGGAATTAAGACATTATATATCCATGTCTCTGTTTCCTATTTATTGCTTTATGTACTCAGCCAATGGCCATCATGTAGTTGTAATAGCCCTTAGCATTGCAGTTGCAGGAAAAGAAACAACCCAACTTGACAGGTGTGGGGAGATAGCTTGGTGATAAAATATACTGGATTCAATTCCTGGAACCAAAACAAACAAACAAAAAACAAACAAACAAATAAATAAACAAACAAATAAATAAATAAAAACCCAAAACAACAAAAACCACCCTACTTAGGTGATGAAAAATGAGATGATAGAAGAACAATAATAGAAAATGTTTTTCCATTTTAATAAGAGAAAGAACATGCCAATTCTTTCCAATAAGATTAGTAAATCCTAATTCTTCTCAATAAATTGAAGTATCAAATATTAAACAGATTACCAAAAGAATTTGGGGTTCAGATGGGACTAAATAAATATGTTCCTTTAAAATACCATGTCAAAGTTTATTTATTTTATTTTTGGTAGGGTTATTACACTAAAGAAATAGAAAGAATTTTCTATTTTAGTTTTAGAAAACCAAGTAAGAAAGTCTTGATATTCTTCTCAATAAGAAGGGAGCATGTGACTTGGATGTTGAAATTAATTATCTGTAGTTACATCTTCAAAAATGTTTCATAATTAGGGATGGGGATATAGCTCAGTTGGTAGAGAGTTTGCCTTGCATGAACAAGGCCCTGGGTTCAATCCCCAGTACCACACACAAAAAAAATTTTCCATAATTGGTTTAATATTAAACCATTAGTAGTCCTTAGATAAAATGTTAGGGATTTCTCCATAGCTCTAGGGTCTTCAACATTTTTACCAATGACTAAAAGAAGCAACAGGATGAATACTACTTAATCAGATCTGGAAAACATCAGGAGGAACCTATAGGTATTCATGATAGATTAAAATTGAATAATGTTCTTGATAGACTGAAATACTTGGCCTAAATCAAAGAATTAAGATTTAACAGGGATAATAAAGGCCTGAATTTAAAGTTTTCAAAAACTACCATGTACTCAGTAAAGGATGTGGGAGACTTGGCTTGGTACCAATTCTTGTGAACAAGATATGGGGTTTTCATTGTCTTCAAGCTTCATGTGAGCCAGTGGTTTAAAGTGGCTGTGAACAAAGCTAGTGTAACAGTAGACTACATGTTAACAGAGGCATTGTATCCAGATCCCAAGATGTCAGTGTCTCCATACTTTGTACTAGGTAGACCACAGCTTGAGTATTAGATTCCATTTTGGGCTTGCATGCCTGGATATCCTTGACAGTCTAGAGGTTGTATAGATGAGATACTGAATAATTATGGCAGAATGGCACACACTGAGAACACATGCACATTTGTCTCATTTGGGAATGGGTCTTTGGTCTCGAACAGAGGAAGGAAAATTTGCTGCATAGTTTGGTAAAATGTGTTTCTGTTGGAAGAAACAGCTTACAAGTGCAAAAACAAGTAACTCAGGGAGGGGAATAGGGATACATGCATATCATGAATTCAGAGGGCAAAGCGAAGATCCGAGTTAGGTGAGAGAATAATTATGGGAAGTAATGTATCTGAGAAAGTGTCACTCAGTGTCAGGAAATTCTATGTTGGCTGGAGAATACAGGCAGACGGAGATTCTGAATAATATATTTTAAATTTGATGTCCAGGGAATGAATAGAAGCAAAGAATTGGAGGTAGAATGAGAGGAGAGTGGTACCTGAGTCTAGCAGGGTGAGAGCTGGAACTGTTGATCGTAGGTGGTGCTGTTTGTCTGATTAAACAAGAGTTGGTATGAGCTTTTTGCAATGTGAAAATTTGCCTTTGGGGACCAGTACACAGGCGGGGGCTGGGCCCCCTACTAAGACCTTAGGATTCTACCAGTTGATTTTGTGAAAAATCCCTATAAAATCACTCAGAACTCCTGTAATTCATTTCTATTTTTAACAATCCCACATTCAAACCCTTAAAAATTAGATGTGAAAGGTTAATCTCAGGTGGAATTTTAAGATGCTTAGTTTAATATGTGTAACCTAAAACTGGAAGATGAAGTCTTTTTAAGAGGACTTTGGATTGATTAAACTTGTTAATTACTGGCATTGGATTGCTGCCACATACTCTTTTTTTTTTTTTAATTTCCTGGTAGCAACAAATATCCCTTTAATGTGAACTCTGTTTTCATCAACATTTTCAAATTCTATTTGTGAAAAACAACCACAACAATACAGATAAATAACATTATGGAGAGATCATAGCTTTAAACAGAGCAGAAATAGTAAAGAGAATACTAGAAGTAGAAATTTCTAGACCAAAAAAAAAAAAAACCCTATATTTTGGTCTGTGTATTCCTCCATGTCATCTAAACGACCTTGAACAAGTTACATAACCCTTGCTAATCCTATTGCTTCATCTATAAGATGAAGATAATCTCATCTGTAAAACAGTGTATTTGTGAGGATAAAATTTGAGAATAAACGGAATTATCATTTCTTCCACGTTATAATAATTTATAAAGCATTTCTGACATACTATCCCATTTTACCATCATGACAGCCTTGTGAGGCAGCTTTCATTATTGTTGATCTTATGTCTTATTTTTTTTTCTGGTAAAGTAACTTCTTTTAAGATAACACAACAAAAATGGGGTTCATTTAATATGTACTCCATAAACATTTTTTTTGTGACTACTACATGTCAGGCCTATTTTAGGAAGCACTGGCTATTTTAAAAACAGTAAAAATAAAAGGTAACATTATTGAATGTTTGCCATACGTTGCTCCAGAACTTATGTGCGTTAGCCTATGTCACAGTGCCCTCTGGGGTACACTCATTATCCCCATTTAACAAATAAACAATGTGGAGACAAAGAAGGCAATATCCATTACCATTTTTGTTTTGTTTTGTTTTGATACTGGGGAGTGAATCCAGGGGCACTCAACCACTGAGCCACCTCCCCAGCCCGTTTTTGTATTTTATTTCGAGACAAGGTCTCACTGAGTTGCTTAGGGCCTCTCTAAGTTGCTGAGGTTGGCTTTGAACTTGGGATCCTCCTGCTTCAGCTTCAGGAGCCGCTGGGATTATAGGCATGTGCCACCATGCCCAGCCATTACCAGTTTTTAGAGAGCCTGTATTGAGGAGGAAAGAAGCTGTGCTTCTCTGGCTTCGAGATCTTTTTGGATTTAACACATACAACCACTTTTGACTTTCAAGTTCAATGCAAATGAATGATATGTTTGTGTGTACAAACATAGGCTTGAATCACTAGGTAAACAGAAAACCAGATCTTCAAAAGGATGATGGACGAAATCTTACAAAAGGAATTCAGTTTCCCCAGTGTAGGAATTCTTGAATGATGCAATTAAGTCTGAGAGCTGAAAAAGATATTATTTGGCCACAAATGTATAGGTGAAAAATGGAGATGGGCAGTTGATCATTTTTCTGTCATGTATAAATGCCAAATATTCGGATAATTGTAAACATATAAATCATTAAATTTCTTTTTTTGATGGATTGCTTGTATGCTTCAATTCATAAGGCAGGTCCTTGAAGCAAGTCCATGTTAAATTAAGTATAAAATATAATGTATCAATATAGCTGATTGAGAGCGGTGGAAAGCATTGTTCTGCTTTCCACTTCTTGTTTAGTCCCATGTAAAATGGAGGTATAATACTTCCTCTGCCTACCCTATAGTTTCTGAGGTTCAAATAAGGTAAAACATTTAAATATACTCTCGAAATGGTAAAGTACCATAAATAACTCATGGAGAATATGACCAGTGTAGACTCGCCCCAGTGGAGTGTCAAGGTTAAAAGAATATATGCAGCTCAGTGCAATAGCATCATACAAAAAGTCAGTCCTTTACTTGATTTCTTGATTAAAGAGTCATGTGTGCCAGCAATACATCTTAAAATCCCTCCTTTCTTTCTGCACCTGTTATCTGCACAAACCCTGAAGCTGTTCCTTTTCATTTCTCAATATAAATAAATAAATAAATAAAAATACAAAGGGAAAAAAATAATTACATCCTTTTCCCATTCTTATCCTAATCTCTTCATTCTTTTCTCTTAATTTTTTCCATTAAAAAAAAAATGATTCCAAAAATGGGATTGGCACGAGGGCCTGCCTGGAAGGTGGGTTTTTCTTTAATGGGTAGAGTAAAAGAAGGGAGTTAAGTTTTTTTAAAAAAATATTTTTTCCTTTGAACGTTTGCAAATGAATGGGCAGAGTGGTAAGAACAGCTGGTACATTAGTCATCTTCCAAACAAAAGGAATCTATGTTTACCTGAGAGTGGAAAAATTAAATTGAAAATATTGGTGGACATGTGAACAGAACATCATAATTGTTTAGGAATACAGCCTCCCCCACAAAAAAAGCTACTGTATTTTTATAAGATTGGGATATATATATATATATATATATATATATATATATATATATATATATGTGTGTATTTTAAAATAGAAAGGCTCTAATTTTCTTTTTCTACTCTACTTTCTATTTTCTTCAGCTAATTCTATTTACATTTTTAATGAGTCACTAAAGAATATTACCCTAAAAAACCCCAAACTGTTATTGATTGGAAAATTCCAATGAGATTAAAATTTGATGTTTGAGGCCAGATGGCTTAAGAGTTATGTTTTCTAAATTGTTTTGTTTCTTTGTGTTTACAACACTTAATTCTTGTACTTGTCATTGAGAAAAATGATAATATCAACTCCCTATGTTTTTATTAAGATATTTTTTAAAAACCTGAAATTATATTGTACACAATGAAAACCTACAACATTACCTGTCAGATTTTAAAAATTAGATGAAATTTGAAAAATAAAAGTCTGAAATGTATCCTAATAATAACAAACTGAATTATCAGTCGCACAGTTTTGCTATACTTCTGGGAGGGAAATGAAAGCTTTTCTTATAAAAACTGTGTTATGGGTGCAGAACAATTTTTAAAACCACCTACACTGTTCTTACTTGCTTTTCTGTCCCTAAACTTACAAGTATACCTGTAATTGCTACAAAAAGTAATAATAAATCTCCCTGGGAAAATTTCTTGCCCTACTGAACAGTCAAATAATCTGACTGTCCAGAATCAACCAACCTTAAATATTACAACTCATAGCTCAAACACAAAGCTATATTTCCTGCACCAGGCACAGTCCTAATAACAACCAGTTATAAATAATCTAAGCCAAGCTGATGCACCTGCCACAGAGGTGTACCTCTAAAGAAAGTCTCTTGATCTGATAGGCTTATTTCCATGCATATTTTAAGAAATGTATTGTCCATGGTATAAGTAAATAACTTCTGAACAACTGACAAGACTGTAAGACATGGTTTTTTGAGTTATTTCTTCAGGGTGGTTTGGAATTTAATGGTAGTAGCTTTTGTTTTTTAACCATTGACCATATGCTAGTTACTCTTTATGGTTCATCTCTAATCCTCACAAGGACTCCTCAAGCAAACAGAGGGCTGTTGTACAGTTTGCTTGCATTTAAAGTACATAGTTTATTAGCAACACAAAATAAGTGTTTGCATTAAAAATGTCAACTGCTCTAATCATCCTCATTGTCATTATAGTCTAAAAGATGAGCAGGAGATGGAAAGGAAGCGGTTTTTATTGTGGGTTATTTCTTGTCCTTTTTGGCAACAAGCTCTAACTTTAAATACAAAATGGAAAGCATGTTGCTTCTATGACTTGTCTCCTAGCTGATCATACAGAAGATTCCTGATCCTGGAGTCCTGAATGAAAGCAATACCTTCTGAGAGTGGCAGTGGGGTGATGATTCGGGAGGTTTGTTGGGAACTGTTGTTCTAGTGACTGGGAGGAGAGCAGAATAATTTAGTAAGTGGGGCTGTGGTGCTAGACAAACTTCATTACATGGGTTATCAAAAAACAAAACTTTTTCTTGAGTTCTCAGTTACTCCGAATGTCTCTTAAGAAATCTACATAAGTAAAAATTCAGTTTATATTTATTGGAGCCTAGAATTTAACTTCTACAAAAAGCCAAGTAGATTATGCAGTGTTTTAATACATTACTGAATGTTTGAAGAATGCAATTATAAAGTAAATCAAGGGAAGATTGGACTTCATTGGTTTCATAGCTTTATCAAGAATTGTTCACAGTTTTGGACAACGCCATCATCCAATGGCAGCACCAGTTGTGGCATTTGAGTCACAAAGTAACACACCTGAGTTGATCTGCAATGATGGCTGTCACAGGAAGATATATAATTTTGATAACATAGTATACTGTTTATACTTCAATGTTTTAGTCAGCTTTTTTGCTGCTCTGACAAAAAGACCTGATAAGAACAATTTTAGAAGTGGAAAAGTTTATTCAATTCTCAGTTTCAGAGGTCCATTCCAGTCCTTAGAAGGCCAAATCTATGGATTTGTGACAGAACAGCATGGCAGAAAGTGGCTTATGACATAGCTGTTAGGAAGCAGAGAGAGAGACTAAGCTCAGCTCACACAATGTATACCTCAAAGGCAAGCCCCCAATGACCCACCTCCTCCAACCACAACCCACCTGCCTACAGTTACCACCCAGTTAATCCTGACAGAGGATTAAGGTACTGATTAGGCTGAAGCACTCATAATCCAATTATTTCACCTCTAAACTTTCTTGCATAGTCTCACACACGAACTTTTAGGGGACACTTAATATTTAAACTATAACATTAAGTTAGTAGCATTTTAAAACACATTTACTGTTCTACATATAACAAAATAATTGGCAACATAATGTTAAATTTGCTCTTCCTCTCTTTACTTTGACAGTAATTTGCCTTTGATTTACTATTACAACTTTATGGTTTACCTCTTTACCTTTTCATACAGAAATAAATCTGGCCTGTCATCAATTAAACTAACAGTAGGTTTTGATTTTGTTTTGGGGGATCCACTTAAATATGTCTACTTTCTCATTTTTTAGTACCTCTTAGAATGGCTACCAATCTTTTATATCCAAGGCTATTTATTAAAAAAGTATATAACATCTAACTCTCTAGTGTAATTATTATTGAAAAATTACAAACATAAATATACAATATTTTCTTATAATTTTTTAAATTTAATTTCTCATATGACAATCTGGGCATAGTATATTTGTCTTTAATTAGGGGTGTAGGCAAGTTTAAGTACCTAAGAATTTCAGGATAATGAAGAAGTATGTTATAAAGTGTTTTAAAATATTTGTTTTTAAGGTGGTTAATAGTCACTGTTCTAAGCAGAACTAAAAAATGGCTGTGAATTCAGAAACAACCCCTTAAGAATTAATTATATATATGTATATGTACGTATACTCTCACACACACACACACACACACATATATATATATATATATATATATATATATCTAAGTACCTAAGAATTTATATATTTAA
>NW_025999977.1:28942892-29036979 GCF_001458135.2 Marmota marmota marmota
ATATATATATATATATATATATACATACAAACAGTTTCCATAAGGTAATTACATCCGACTGGTATAAAACATGATAAAAAAGATTATCCAATCAGATTCTAGTTGATTGGAGGAGAAAAATAATCTTGCTTTGGGATCTCTAAGAATTAGTAGTGGGGAATTTAAAGGACTTGCCATTCCTTCAGATTGTTACAAATAGAGCCATAGAAATATTGTTTGCTCCTGCTGTCATTTGCATATTTACAGATTGTGTGCTCTGGACAGGCACTTGTAAATGGTAAACCAAGAGGTGGAGAGGAGATGATCCTGGAAAGGTGGGTGGGGCCCCATGGGAAGCACTTAGATCCTGCTGTTCTATGGAGGTGTAACTTAAGTAACAGAGCTATGCAAATTTATAAGCAGGGAAATGATATGCTCAGGAATTATTTTAGAAAGGTAATCATGGTATAATGTAGAGGAAGGATTGAAGAGAAAGCCAGCTGAAGGAAGCCAATTAAGGATTTATTTAAATTTTAGAGAAAGTGGTAATGGGAGTAGAAAGGTGGACATGGATTTAGAGCATATTTGAAAAAGAGAATTGATTTGCTTTGGTGTCTGAAAGATGTGGGAAGGTGAGGAAAGAGGGCAGGAGAAAGACCTGGAAGGAAACATGATTCCAAGGTTCCATCTTGAGTAAATGTGCATTCATTAGGATAGAAAATACAGAGTGGTGTGGAGGTCCATGGAACCTGCTAAGTCAATTTGTTGTTTGAGCCGTTTAACTTGAAATACCTTTGGGACATCAGAATAGTTATGTTAACTTCTCCCATATTAGTTGAAGGCAGGAAGAGAGATAGTGAAGATAACTTAAAAAGCATAACATAGCATAAAGCACATTACGTATATTGCAAAGTTGATCCAAGTCTCCAAATAATTTGCTCTTCTAAGAGGAAAGAACCTGTAAGAAACACAAATTACTAGATGAATTTTTAACTTCATTTAAAATGTCTTAGTTGAACAAGTTCTGTTTTGCCCCAATCATTGGAATATTCTCTGTCATTTACCTGGGAACAATGTGAAAGCAGGCCAGGGCTCCATTAGCTATCACAGCCTTCTTCCATCTTCAGGAACCAATTCCAGTGTCTTCCATACAAGTCATCCTTGAAGAGCTGATTTGAGTTATAGTTATTTTAAACTTGAACTAAATCAGGCAAACTGATCCAATATTTATAATAAGATAATTTCAAAGAAAAATCTTGCTGGCCATGTTGACATGTCCTGTAATCCCAGCAATTTGGGATTCTGAGGCAGGAAGATGGCAGGTTTGAGACCAATCTGAGCAACACAGTGAGAACTTGTATCAAAATTAAAAAAAAAAAAGCTGAAGATATAGAGGAACTCAATGGCAGAGTACCCCTGGATTATTAAATTCCCTAGTACAAAAAAAATAAAATGAAATAAAAAAGAAATAAAAGGAGTTACATGTGTTTCAAAGAATCTTTTCTCAGGTTAACTGAAAATAACGTACTTTGGTCTTGTGTTACAAAAACAGAACAAATGAACACATAGCACACTTCCTCCCAATGTATCAATTCCTCCTCTTTTCATTTAAAATGAAGTATATCTGACCAAATATTATAAAATACCTTTTTTTTATTTCTTCATTTCTTACATTTGCAAATAAATACATTCTGTTGCCCTTTCCCTACTAACTCTTTTATTATTTATCTCAATTCTTATTACCAACCTGCAGTTTTTAGTCTTGCTCTTATTTCTGAATTACTATAATTTTTACTTTTGCTTGAATGCTAGTGTATTTTTAAAGGCTATCAGAAAACATG
The DNA here is from genome assembly GCF_001458135.2 of Marmota marmota marmota. Taxonomy (NCBI): domain Eukaryota; kingdom Metazoa; phylum Chordata; class Mammalia; order Rodentia; family Sciuridae; genus Marmota; species Marmota marmota. The sequence continues at coordinate 28,944,713 of NW_025999977.1, forward strand.
TGAACAATACCACTTTAATACACTACATTCACAATGTCTTCTAAAACTATTATTTTACTGACTTCACTCAATATAACACAAAATGTAGTTTTATTCATTAACTGGACTCTGTACAGAATGTTTATTATATGCCAGGTTATCACCAGAATGTAGGGATGCAGTAATAAGAGGAGAGATACAGATTATGCCCTCTTGGAGTTCACAGTCCATCAGAGGAGACAAGCAGTTATGCAACAATTATAATACAGTGTGATGAGTTCCATGACGGAGCAAGGGCAGGGTTGCTTTTCACAGTTTCCAGAAAGGCAGGAGTAGTCCAATCTATCATTATGTATGGCCAGTTAGCACATAGGGTGATCCGTCTTCTGTCATAATTTCCAGTGACTCCAGTGACTAGCATTAAATAAAGAAGTGTCATGCTGCTGTCTCTAGGCTGTGTGGCTCCACGTGCATGAGGGCCCCATATGAGGAGATTTGGATTGCACCTTAGACCATCTTGATGAAGAATAAGATGAGGTTCCTTTATGTCAAACTGCCAAGTACTAACTGTGGTTCTGAGATATATTTTTTACCGCATTATTAAGAGTATTTCTTAAAACAAAAACAACAACAACAACAAAATTTAAAAGTTCCTTTAGGAACTCTGCAAAAATGTGCTTGACAATTTTAAAGTATTAAAAAAGTGAAGTGTTCATATAGAGACTCATATTTGCCAAATAGAGATTACAAATCAGAGCACTAAGCCTTCTTATGCACCCCAGAATGAAAATTTGTAATTTGACACTTGAAATAACCAGCACATATAAAATGCCTGGACGGTGGATCATAACCATCCAGTTCATTATCTGAACTGCTCGCAAGCACTTAATGCCTAGTGTGCTTAGAGAGTATCTTAACTATTAAGCTCCATTAGTGAACAAGGGTCTCTTGAATTCACTGTTAACATCCTATTGAGATAACTTCTACTGTTGGGAAATCTTCAACTTACTAAGCCCCTTGCTTCCCCTATTTTCCCAGCTCTATCTGATGTCATCGTAGAAAAATGATAGCTTCCTGCAAGTGGATATTCAAAGACTCAGGATAAATATTGCTCTTTTCATTGAATGAGATCCACACAAGATCCACGGGCTCTTTTTACACCTATTTTACTCTGACTCTCCATATGTTGGGCTCACTATTTACCTAGATTCCCTCCTTTCACAAGGGGGTACCCTGATAAACTGTCATGCTGTAGGGACCCAAGAGAGGATACTGGACCAATGGCATGAAGGCAGATTTTGCCCAAATATTTGCGAGATTTTTGTAAGAACTACGGTCTTATGGAGTAATGGACTCAGTCTTATAGTTAAGAGTGTCATGTGAAGTCTTATAGTTAAGAGTGTGATGTTACAGCCGTGTGACCTTGGGCAAGTGACTGAACCTCTGTGTGTTTCAGTTTGAGAAAATAGTAAAATGTGAAAAATACTGGTACTTATCCCACAGGGTTGCTGAGAATGAGACATAAATAACGTTAAGTGAAGTGCTTAGAATAGTGTCTGGCACACAGCAAGTTCTCAGGAAATGCTAACTATTCTTATTATTCAGCGAGGTGCAGAATAACCATCTGTCACAGATAGAGAGCTCTTACATAAATATCTGTTAACCTAACCACATGTAAACATATAGGCCATCCTTAATTCTATTTTTTTTTCAAATACTCCAACTTTCTACCATAATGCTTGAATCAAGACACAATAGGTTTGGAACTTAACTCTACCTCTTGTGAACTGTGTAACCTTTGTTCATTCTTTCTGCCTATACTTACTGAGCATCTAGTGTACTTAGGTAGTGAGTTGGTCATAGTAGGGAGCAAAATCAAAATACTATTTGTATTCATAGAGCTTTTATCAATGTTTTTATCCTCTTTGAGCTTCATTTGACTTATCTCTGAAATGGAGATAATAACATGACCTTGTAAGGTTCTAGGGAGAATTAAATGAGTTAAACTTTTAAAGATCCTGGCACATGGCAGCGAAAACTAAATAAATGTTGGTTACCTTTCCTTTTCTCCTTAGAGCAGTCTTTCCATAGCCTCTTGCACAGAGTCAATAATGGGTATGTTTTCATTGATTTAAGTTCAACTGGTTAAAAAGCATGAAGTGAATCTAAGGGGATGCAATTTCTTGATGGGAGGTTGGAACCTGATTTTTAATGAAACCCACCTTAAGACAAAACAGCATCAGCAATATGTTTTGCTATCTGAAGCACACCCTTAATTTTTACTCTGTATTCTGACTCACTGGGATCATATTTCTAGTATAGCACTTATGATGTCAGCATGTATTTCAATAAAATCTTTATTTTCCCATCATGACTACTGCCCCCTTGAAGGTTCTCAATACCATATGCAGTTTACTACTAGGGTCTGTTGATGTTTTCTTCCTAAATATCTCTCAAACCTCTCTAGATCTGTTATCTGTACTTCTTGACCCTCAACAAGTGAGCAAGACTTCGTGCCTGATCTAACCTGGCACATGGCTGGTTTTCTTCCCTTTCCTCTAGCTGCCTTTGGATCTTCCTCCATCCAGAAGCTGGAATGAGCACGTCCCCTCTTTGCATAAAGACTTTCACACTTCACATTGCACTCAGGGTAAAGACGTTTATTCAGGCTGAAAAGGCTCCCTATGTACTAAAAGCACTGCCCAATAAAAATATAATGTGAGCCACATATGTAACTTTAAATTTTCTAGGAGTTATCTTAAAAAAAGCAAAAGGAAACAGGTGAAGTTAATTTTAATAATCTATTTTATTAAATACAACATATTCAAAATGTCTTTTCAACATGTAATCAGTATCCAAAATTTTTAAAGAATTGGTTATTTTTTTCATGCAGTCTTCAAAATAAAGTGTGTAGTTTGTTTTTGCAGCTGATTTAATTTTGATCTAGCTACACTTCAGGTGCTTCCCTGAGCTTCACTGTCACTTCTCTCCTGCCCATTTACTGATCTTCCTTCAATTCCTCCTAACCACTGTGCTGCTCTCCTATTTTATTCTCCTGTTGCACAACCTGTTGGACCTCCATCCATCCCCAGCCCTTGTTCAGTAATCTCTCATTCACCTCTGAGGTATAAAGTGTTTCTTGCTTAAAAAAACCTTCCCTGTGCCCCTGTCTTTGTGTGGTTCCTTTGTGAGGCTTGCAAAAAGAAGCATGGTCCTACTTCAGAGTACACATTTCAGTGTGTCATTATAAATTTATTAGTGTGGTTATTTTATCAGTCTCTGACTGCCTAATAGACAAAGAACCCCATTAAACTAGGGACCCCGTCTGGTTTTACCCAATCTTGTGTTCTTACCAGCACCTAGGACAGTACCTGGCCTGTCAAAGGAGTTGTTGAGTGAGTGAATGCATGGAATAATGCATGCATGAAACAGATCGTCATTGCATAAATTGATTTAGTTGATCCTCAGTTCAGTTCTCACAAAGTAAAGGGAATTTATATGATGTGACAGGGTCATGTCTGAAATAAGTTTTTATTACTCCAAATCCCCTGCTTTTCTCTCTATACCTGAATGAGAAAGAAAATAAAAATTGGGGAACTTTATGATACATGTGTTGTCTTTTTTGTTCCCAAGTACCTGAAACTCTAGTGTATTCTTTAGCTGTCAGGATGTCTATGAAAACATGCTGCATGGGAGCTACAGATATCTCAGCAACCACATTTTTAGGATGTATTTAAATGTAGGCACAATGTGGTAGGTTTTTCTTTTTAATATTCTGTCCAGATTTTAATTTTATGCATTTGAGGAATGATTTCAAAACCCCAGTTACCAAATTTTGCTTGAATGAATAATGCATGAATGGATGGATGAGTGGACGGACGCTTGTCATGTCTTCTCCAGTTTTACATTCATAACAGATGATGGCTAGGTCTCACCAGCCTTTTAGTTTTTATTTTTTTCTGCTCCAATTGCATGTATTTTGTTGTTGTTATTCATCAAGCCCCAAAAAAATTGTGATGGATTTTCTTTTTTTTCCTTTTATACAATTGCACCAGGATCACATATCTGGCATCAAAGAGGAACCATGCAACTCCAAAACAAAGATCTCATTTTCCCAGAAGCTTGAATCTCCCTAAAGTTAGGAAACAGAAGAGAGAGGGAAAGGGGAGGAGGGAAGTAGCAACTGCACTCTCCTATCGGAGAAGGATGTGCATCAAAGGAGTGCCTCCTAAGCCAGTTTCAAATCCATTTGGTCAGTATCCAGTGATGTGGCTCTGCATTTTAAATGTTAGTTATTGTGAGAAGTTTGCTTCTATATTAAGCACAAAAATAAAATGGTTTACATCCTTTCTTTAAATAAATAAATGTATCTTCTAGAATGTCGTTTCAAGGGTATGAAATTGTCATAAAAACATATGGTTTTCTGGTTATTTGTTCGGCTGAAGTAGGAGCTCTGTCGTTTATACATTTGACTTCAACATACCTAGATTTATAGAAGTTGTCACAGCTCTGTTCTGCAGATGTAACTGGGCAGCTTTGTAATTATACCCTGAATGCTTGCAAGTGTCCTTGTTTACAATAGGTCAAGATGGCTGGTGACAAGAAGCAGAGGAGACATGGCATGTACCTTGTCTTTTCTTTTTATGATTGAGGCTTAAGGAGATGTAAGGTTTGTGTATTTCTGTAATTAAACCTGAAATATGACTGCTATCATCTCCCATTGCTTTCTCTTCACATCATCAAGGCATGTGGAAGGTGCAGGGGGGGACAGTTGACAGCCTGAAAAGGCCGGCTGGTTCAAAGTGAGACAAAGAGCTAGCATCTCTCCTAGCTGTGCTTTAGTCTTGTTTTATCTTTGGGCCCTTTTCTGTACAGGACCATGACCAATTTTGAGACCCAATATACAATCCATATAACGTTATCCAGTTTATCTTTGACAGATAAATTTAAAAATGACTCCATAATTTAAAAATAGGTAGAGGTGTTCATCCAATTTTATCTAAGGCATCATAAATGCATTATAGGTATTTTAAAGTAGCTTACAAAAGCTGAACTAGATTTTTGTGGTTTTTGAGAACAGGAATTGTGTTTTTACACCTTGATTCAACCAGTCATTTAGTTGTGAAGCTGAGTCCTTTCCATGTGGCAGTCCCTGCAATCGGTGTGAGGAGATGGACAGTAGGGAATTGGGGTCTTTGCTGTTAAGGACCAGAGGTGCCCTCAGAGAGGAAGGAGGTAGACTGTGGTGTGAGTGTAAAGTTGGACACCTATAGGAGGAGATGTTTGGGACTGAGGTGGCCAGGGGAGATGGGTGGGGCTCATAGTCCACACTGAGGTGAGGTCAAGCTCAGTGGAGGCATCTAAAGGGTGTTTTGTGGAGAGAGGCCAAGCACTCAGAAAAAATAGTTTGCATGGCTGTCAGTGACCTTGCGCGCGCCCCCCCCCCCCTTCCACTTCTCCGTGCGTGTGCTCAGGAAAGTGCCTGGTGTGGTACATGCTGATGACCAAAAGAGCAAAGGGGCAAAGCAGAGCATCAACTTTTCCAACAAATCCCACTTCATAGGTCTGTAGAACCTGATGAAATGTTAATAATTTAGTGACATTGACAGATCTCTGTTGTTGTGAAAAGGTATATGATTCCAAGAACGGCAAATGCCAAAGAAACAGAACTATTGGGACCGCCGGTTGAATACATACTGACATTTAAATGATGACCTGGAGCAACAGACAGGTGTTCGTTATGTGCACACATCAAAAATTAATGTGCAGCTGGATTCTGACTGACTTAGAGACCTGACCCCAGTACAAACCCCTATGCAAACAAGTTTGTCTATGACAATCAATAAGAGAGAGGCTTTGCCTCTGTAGAAAGAACAGGGATTAGTGTCAAGGTTTGCATGGTGTCTTGCAAAAGAACTCCGTGTCATTTTTAGGCTGCTTCTCATGTCACTGTAGAAGTGTTGTCTGTTACAACCCTCTGATAGTGCCCTTGAGACAGCCCAAATGTCTGTGCACATCCCACAAGTGACTTTGTGACGGTTCACCACCCCACCTTGAGAGAAGAGCAAACTGAGTGCTGACAGGCCCTGGGACTGAGAACATCGTGTGTTGTCCTCAGCGTTCAGCTTCCTCTGGATGGCCCCTTGGGTGCTTCCCTGCCTACACATCGTTTTCCAACCTCGCCACAATACCAGACCCTTGATCAGTTTGCGGGGAGGAGTGAAGAGGATTCTGCAAAAGATTAGGTGGAAAACACTGATTAGTCCTTCCCCATATTAAAGGCTTTGAGAGATCTTGCAATACTGGCGCTGGTTTATCTTTATTTAATCCAGTATTTTGCATAGGCATTTGAAAACAGAACACTTCTTTTAACAGGTACTTATTAATAGTCAGTGAAAATTTTATTATATGTAACAATTATTATTTTGTTTTAGGAAGACTTCTCTGTGCCTCTTCTCTAAGACACACTTGCCTAATTTTAATGTTTTCCTGGAATATTTCTAGAGACAATCAGCAAAGAGGATTATGCCATTGGGACACTGAATACACAACACAACATGTTGGTGGAAAATAAACACAATGCCACTTGAATGAATGAGGTGTAGAAAGGGGGTTCTAGAAACCCCACTAATGGTCTGATGTGAGGATGTTTTCATATTTCCCCACTTCCCTCCACTTCCTCCCCTCCTCTTTGTCTCTCTCTTTCTTTCTCAATATTCACACAACTTACAGAACTATGAATACTATACTTTAGGAAGAGAAGACAAATCACCCAGGCAATATCCCAAAATAGCATGAGATGTAAATCTATAGAACAGCAATCCCTCCTTATTGTGCTCTGGAAAGTCACCTTCACACACTTCATTCAGCTTCTCCAAGTCAGTAATTAAAGACTACTGTGAAAAGTGTGATGCTTTCTGAACCTATCCATTGCTTGACACCTGTGGTCACATTTGCCGTCAGGCACATGCAGAGCATGTGTGTAGCACTGTCCTGCGTAAAGCAGATGGGTGGGCTGCCCAGAGGGTGTGACTTAAAGGTAAGAAAATAATGCTATGGATTGCAAAGTGCCTCCCACCCAAGTTAAGGCATAATACACATGGTTCCTGAACATAGGATGACCTCATTCATCATGTCAATTCAAATTGCAATGAGAAATTATTTCTCATTTATAGGACTAGCAAAAATGCAGCACTTTGATATTCTACTCCATTGCAAAGTTGGGAGAAAATAAGGACTCAGACATTTTTAGGGATACTGCAGATTGGAACAATCCTTGTGGAAGAAGATCTGAAAATATCTAGCAGGATTTGAGGGGCATTTGTCTTTTGACCTAGCAATTTTATTTCTGGGACTCTGTCTTATAAAAACCTCTGCACAAGAATGAAATGACTTGTGTATAAGATTATTTAATTTTGTGTTGTTCTTAATTGTTCAGCTACTTATGAATTAACTGTGCCTTGTCAAGAAAATGACATGCTAATGAATTATTGACTTTCTTTTTCCTCCTTGGGGTCAGGAAAAGTGGAGGGCATGAGGAATTGCTCCTTTTGAATGCTTTCCCTACCTCAACAGGTGTTACTTCTATTGGAGGGGGCATAGATAGCAGAGTAGCAGTTACAATAGGGCCATCAGGAATGGGTTGGAGAAAGAAAAATGGAGAAAAATTTTCCCAAGGGCAAAACAGAAGGGGGCATAGGGAAAGCAGTTGGGAAAGCATGTGGGCAGTATGGAGGAAGAAAGTGCATCTTTGCTTGTTTTTTAATTCTCAGGCGTAGGATTATAATATACCCATGGTTTGCTTGAGGATTCTTCTCATAGTTTATAGCACCAGGGAATATTTTCATACTCATCATCCTAGATCGTTGGAGTCCTAGATGTTAGCAATATCATCATGAGGCACAGGAGGAGGGAAGTGAAGGTAGAAATTGTCAAATAATGGATTAGAGCCATTTTCCTTAATGAAAATTAAGCAGACCTTGGAAAGCCTGTGAAGAACTGGAGCTAATCACAGATAAGGCTATGATTTTAAGGTTGAGTGACTGAGGGGAGGGTGGTACCACAGGCAGCAGGGGCTGTAGACAGATTGCTTTCTTTCTTTCATTTTTTTTTCTTTAGCTTTCAAGAGTCAGCCCCCAAGGAGACTCAGAGACATAGCTTATGATAGCAATAAATACATATTTGGGAAAGGAAAATTTTGAGTAGATTGGAGAACGATTTCTGCAAGAATTCTCATAAAAAATGTTTTGGTGCAACACTAAATTTGATTTACTCTCCTCTCTCCCAAATTATTTCATCATGGATAGAAAGTTGTAGGTGAGCAGGATCAAGCCAGAAGTGGAACACAAAAGCTTGGCTATGAGACCTCCACCCCTTCGGGAAGTCAAAGATAAGGCTTGAAAAATAAGGTTGGGGCGTGGACCTTCCTTAAATGAGCTTCACACCCTACCAGCTTTGAACACCCTCCCTGGTCCCTTATAGATAGGCCAGATAAGCCACAAAGGCTTGGAAAGCTCTTACTTGATATGGACATGACTAGAGAAGGGGGACAAACCTGCCTGGATCCCACAAACAGGCATAGAGCCTATTTCTAATAACTTGGAATCCTGATGTTAATTTTAAGTAATGCTTTACTTAAAGTCATCAAATTTTATGGGGGAAAAAAAAAGAATTTTTTTTTCTGACTAAAATGTGACCACATCAATATTACTTTTTGAAAGTTGCTGGGTAGGCCAAATCTGGGAGGCTTAAATCCTAAGTGCACAAAGAAGTCACCTTAAAAGGCCATATGAGCCATTCTTTGCTCAGAGCCAAAATTACATCCAATGTTTTAGAGACAAAAAAATGTGTGCTATATTCTTTATAATCTCTAGGAAATTAAATTCCACACCCATTTTTGGTAATGAGTTCTGATGAGTCACAGGCTTCTCTGAATTCCCAAAGATTATAGGAAGAGAACTCAACTAGGGTTTGTATAAATAATAGAAACTCCATTCCGTATGGAAGGAATAACATGGGAAAGCATAAGGTAGCCATTTGAGACACTTACTGAAATCTCATACTCCACAATAAACAGAATGGATTATTCTTAGCTTTGGAGAATGTTATTTCAGAGATAATGTTCTTAATTTTCTGGGCTAAATTTAACTTCCTCTATTTTAATTCCCTAATTGAGTATGTTCTTAAATTGAATTGTTTACACAATGCACAGGCTCCAAACTCCAACACAACTGCAAGCTGCTTAGTAAATTTCTGTGAATAAATTGAAAAGAAAAAGAAAGTAAAAATAGGTAAATGCAAACCATTGATCTATTTATTTCTAAAGGAATACCTTGTCACAATGGCTAGGTGGAGTTATCAGATAGATTGAATTAAGACACGTTCATTTTAAGTACCTTTTCATTTTCCTTATGTTAGTTTTTAGGTTTCTTTTGGAGTAAGAATTATTTATGAACACATTATACCCTATTTTATGTAGTATGGGAGAAGTCTGTTCATAAAACCCCATGACTTGAATTTGTTGTACATAGGATCATAGTAGGATTAGTATGGCTTCACATTCTACAACAGCAGAGATGTTCTTTCAGTTTATTGGTTTGCATCTTTCATTCCAGTTATCTCCACAAGCACAAATACCCAAGCCAACCCACCAAACATAATACATGAAGCTCTTCACTGTTTTTATCAAAGCTCCTCTTCCTCTGCCCCTGTCCTTCTTAAATTGAATGAGAAAGGTGCAGGTTTTAGTGTATGCCATGAGTTGTTGTGAGTACTTAGTCTCTTCCAGCTAGAAGCTAGACTGCAATCTAGGTTTTTCCAGTTGTTTGTTGAATGCACCATTGAGTAGGAGTATCTACTCAAATCTAATGCATTGCTAAGAAAGGAAATGATATTTGGAGATTAAGACACTGATAGTATGTCAAGAGAAGGTATGCGAAGTCCAGGAAGTTAATCCGGAAGAGGAAGTAGTGTGATGAAGCCTCTCTGGTGGATGTGTCTACCCCTTTTTTAGGATTTCTGATTGCATACATTATCTTCATATTCTCCATCACTTATACTCACTCTGAACTAGGGAAGTGGAAGTCAGTGAGAAGTGGGAGATGAGAGGATCAGGGCTCATGTATCATCTTCCCATCATTATTCATTCACTTAGTGAGAGTTTGGATGTCTACTGTATACAGAAATAAAATCAGATTCATTATCTGCCTTATGTAGTTAAGAACTGGCCTCTGATATAAATAATTGGCATACCAATATTATAAAATATGATGCAAAGTACAATAGGCATTTCCATTTCCAGATCAAAATCTGGTTATAATTTAAACTCAGATTATCTAAATTTTCTTACTGTATTAAGTATTGCTTATAATAATATTTAATCTTGTACATTATGAGCAATGGAATAAGGACATAACCCTGAGGTTTGGATAAACTCGCATGACTTCTCAACTCTGTCACATAATTGCCCCATGCTTATTGACAAGCCTCCATAATCTCCTGAAGTCCTGTTTTCATCATTTGTAAAATGACAATAGTTATAACATCTTCTTTGCAGGAATACCTTGAAGATGAAGAAAAAAATATATAAAATGACTACCAGCCAGTCTGGCTTACTACTGGTTCTCAAGAAATAATACTCGACAGTTTCGTGAAGTGCTAGTTAGGTTTTGTGACTTTATAGCATCTTTCAATTTGTACAATAAGAGGCATATCAACTCAGCAATAAAAGAGAATAAAATCATGGCATTTGCAGGTAAATGGATAGAGTTAGTGCTAAGTGAAGTTAGCCAATCCCAAAAAAACAAATGCTGAATATTTTCTTTGATATAAGGAGGCTGATTCATAGTGGGATAGGGAGCGAGAGCACGGGAGGAATAGATGAACTCTAGATAGGGCAGAGGGGTTGGAGGGGAAGGGAGGGGGCTTGGGGTTATTAATGATGGTGGAATGTCATGATCATTATTATCCAAAGTACAGATATGAGGACACAAATTGGTGTGAATATACTATGTATACAACCAGATAAAAAGAGGCATATTATTCTTAAAATAATATATAAGATGAATGTTATGCCAAATTTCCATATAGGGTAATAGTTCAGTTATACCATAAATGCCTTTTATTTGTTTGCTAGTTTGTTTGTGGAAGCATTGCCTGGTTGGAGAAATTATAAACACACAAGTAGTCATTGGAAATACATAAATGGCATTATTGATAACATGGAAATAGATAAATGACACTGTTGATAACATAGCTTTAAAAGAATTTTATATTGCTTGAAGTGGATTTTATAACACTCATAGTTATGATATATGTAACACATTAAGCACTGATATTCTAGTGAGAAAACAAATGCAATGTAACTAGTGAAAACAAGGTGGCTAAACTATGAATTCATGAAAATACATGGTCTACAACAAATGCCAGGATTCTAATCTGTGATTTTTAAAATGATCTCTGCTAATATTTTTCATTAATTTGGAGTTCTATTTTAATATTAATTTGCTATTAATATTCTTAGGGAAACAGAAACAACTCTTTATTGATGAGTAAATATTATATTTCTTTTTTTGTCTTTATTCAAGCTATTTTTATTTGTAAATTAAACTCAAGTTTTTGGAATTACCATATAATTCTAAAGATGATAATGTTTTTCTTTCCTGATTTGGTTTACTGTCTGAATTATTCTTTTAAGGCTGCCACTTTCGTAGGAAATGCTGTCTTGGTTGTGGGTAACTCCTCCCCATAGACCACTTCCTCTGAGCCAGACGTTAGCTCCTCACTGTGCCCATGCCATGCAGGAGGCAGCCAAGATGCAGAGAGGAACTTACCCAAGGTCCATCAGCTAAGCTAGAGGAGGAACAGGATTTGGATTTGTGCTTTGATTTCTCTGTGCACATGAAGTTTTTATTCTGCTTCTCTTTCACTCCAGCAGAATTTATTTCTAAATAGTATTCTCCCACAGAAATACCCAAATCATTCATGTCTTTTCTTTCTCTCTCTCCTTTCCTCCCTCTCCCCACCTCCCTTTCCTCACTCTGTGGTCAGGACACTGTGCTGCTGAGAAAACAAATATGATGAATACATGGTCTCAGTCCTTTCAGACTTGAACTATTTGGTAGAAAACCAGTTTGTCCTTCACTTACTTGTATTTTGCAGGAATTATGTCTACTGTCATAAATGCCTATTTTTTTCTTCATTTCCAATGAGGAATTCTTACCCTCTTAGTGCATGAAAAACTAGGATAGGTTTGAAGGAATTTATGAAGCCCTTAAAAGTGTATGGACAATCTTGTACTTCCATGCATTTTGTGGAGGAAGCAGAGACAAATTCATCAGATCCTCGAAAAGTCCATGGTCTTACAAAATCAGGAAATCCCTTATCAGTGGGAAGATTCATTCATTCTGAGTCATTTTTTCTCTCCATTAGTTCAATGTGTGACAAAACAAGTGAAGCCTGTTCTTGATGGACAGATGGACAGTAGTGTAACAGCCCTATGATGCACACATTTGTGATCATGGAGGGGACTGCACCCAATTCTTTCATACATATTTTCGTGCAGCTCTTCTTTATCTCTGGTAAAAACACCAAAAATTAGTTTATTGTTCTGTCACTGATACCTACAAGAGCTGTCCTTACACTTTTTTTTTTTTTTTTGTACCAGGGATTGAACCCATGGGCATTTGAGCCACATCTTTTGCCCATATTTATTTTATTTTATTTTAAGACAGGGCCTCACTAAGTTGTTTAGGGCCTTGCTAAGTTGCTGAGGCCAGTTTTGAATTTGGGATCCTCATGCCCCAGCCTCCCAAGATGCAGGGATTAAAGGCCTGAGACACTGGGGCTGGGGTGGTGGCTCAGTAGTAAAGCGCTTCCCTAGCATGTGGGAGGCACTGAGTTCAATTCTCAGCACTGCATATAAATAAATAAAATAAAGGTCCATTGAAAACTAAAAAATATTTTTAAAAAAGGCCTGAGTCACTGTGCCTGCCCATCCCCATGCTTGTGAGGACACTCTTAACCCTGACTTAATCTAATTCCCTGGGAAAAGTGACCACTGAGAATGGAATATTTGCTGACAAAATACCTTCTATCTGTGAGATGTGTTTCCTGTGTAGATTATTATTTTTTCCCTAGAAGTTAGGAATTTAAGCACTGGAAGAGAATGCTTTTTTCTTAGATGCAAATGGTTTGACATTTGAAATGTTTGCAACAATAAATAGGTTCTTTGATGGGATGGGACAGTTGATATTTCCTTTTTGGAAACACAGAGATCTTCTGCAATGGTTCTCAAAACCAGCAAATCACAGATCTGGAAGAAACCTGCCCTGTCAGCTAAACTGGCCCCTTGTTCTTAGAGGAGGTGGTTTTATCTTCAGAGAGAAGACTTTTCTGCAGATTCCAGCTGGTGAGAATTGTAGTTTGAACCCAGATCTTCTCACATGCAGCTCAGCCTTTTTTCTGCCCACCACAATTTCTCCTGGCCCCCATGCTGTCTTCCAGGGCATAAAAACACTACCGCTCATGTGAAACTTGAAAACCCAAGTCCCTAACTTCTCTCTGACACTCAAATTATTCACAGTCTTCCTTCAGTACATATCCAAGCCCTGAAACAAATGCAACCTATTTTATTTTAAAGGCTTAAATTATGTTATTTAAATTTGAATTTAAATTACTTATATTTCCAGTGTGCCTTGTTTAAAAACTATGTATGCAGAAATTGTTTTATTTAATTGGCCTATCTTTACTATTAGTGATGTGCTTGATTTAAAGGTGAAAATATATGAACATTGAAATTAGGGAAATCCTAGGTTAAATTCAAGATGAATCATAAAACTGTGTTGACATTCACATTTGATCTTTCTAAACTGGTTTTCAAATCCATAAAATGGAAATAATAACAGATGCTTTTGTCCTGAAGAATGAAAAGGTGATATATCAAAGTACTTGTCACTCTTCTTTTTAGACGACCCCTACAGTTAGTTCCCTAAGGTTAATGAATAAAGGTGGTTACTGTGCTTAATTGAAATAGGAGCCCACCATGGGCAATGGACTGCTGCATTGACTTAGTTTTAACTTCCAAGATAAAAGAGTGTCATAGGCTAGGAGATAGGTAAACATGCCTAAAGAGCTTTCTTTGTGTTCAATACAGCTCTGACATTTTTTAAAAAGAATTTTAAATTACATCAATGCACAATATTTTGAAAGTATTTAATCTCATTTATTTATAAATCAGTAGTATAATTTCATTAAAACCAATAAATGTTATACACAATGAAAGAAAAATTTTGTCTCACTCAAAGTAAATTGTATTTTCTCATTGGATCTTTCAAACTGCTCTGTGAAGTGAGTTTTATGCTCATTTTATAGATGTGGAAACTAAAGGTCAGAGAGATTAACTAACTAATCTGTATGTCACACATATAACCAAGGGATGAAGCTAGTCACCGAACACCAGCTGTCTGGGTTCTCTTCCTGGTTCCATGCTGACTTCTTTGATGGTACATGCAGAAGCCCTGTGGTGGGAGGAAGCCTGGCATATGACATTCTCAAAGAGGTTCCGCTTTTTATGTGGTTAAATTTATTGTTTAGAAGAAGCAAGGCGTGTCCCTTTTACTCTAAGTAATGCTGCAATGGCACTGCCCCCTATTTGTTATTGCAAACTTGGCAACTAGTCATATCATTCTTAAATAATCTTCTCCCAGCCTGAGAAAATATCTAGTTTCCCCAAAGGACTAAGATACTACAATATTACTATTAATTTACCAAGTGTTCCTTACATGCCTTACACTGTGCTAAGTTCTTCACAACTCTTAACTCCACTTTATGCTCTAAATACTACATGAGGTACCTAATTTAAAGATTAGGAATTAAGTATATCATATTTAACCCATCCAAAGCAACTCTTGATTTATACTCCTTTCCTCACCCAAACCTAGTTCTCTCTCTGGGTTCCTGATTTTCCTAAATATTATTACCATTTATTTAGTTGCTCAGGTCTAAGACTTAGCATTCATTTATGGCTCCCTTTATCAGTAAATTGATTATCTCCTCCTTCAAACAATGTCTTACTCCCGTCTCTCATCACCTCGACAGCTTGTCTCAGCCACCATCATCTCTTCTTCCTCCAATTCCTTTCTTGTCAGTGATCCAACTCCTTCCTGTCACCCCCACAGTGAGTTTTCACTGAACACCTGGCAATGATCCTTTAAAATATAAGCAAGATCCTAGCATTCCCCAGCTTCAATAGATTAAACAACTCCAATGGGTTTCTATCATACTTAAAAAAATAAAAAAAGAAGTACCATGACGCACAGGTTCCATGTAGTGTAGCTCCTAGTTACATCTCCACGTGGTCTCTCCTACTCTCTTCCTCTCTTATCCCTCTTGGCCCCACTGGCCACCCTGGTGCTCCAACCACTCCAGACTCACTTCTGCATCTGGACCTTTGCACTTGGTACTCCCTCTACTATTTTTTTTCCCCAGATGGCCACACATTTTTTCAGCCCTCTGATTACATATCAAAGAGACCTCTATTACTCATTAAGTTTCAAATAGTGCCTCACCTTTACTCATTTTCCATCCCCATTACCCTGCTTTACTTTTCTTCATGCAAACACATACACACACACACTCACGTTTGTGTGTGTGTGTGTGTGTGTGTGTTTAATTGCTATTTTGTCTTGACTTCTGGAAAGTTTATTTGGTGGGATCAGAGTGTGGGTCCTGTTCACTGGGTGTGTAATATTTGTAATGCTTTTTGATATATAAAAGACATCATAACTCTTCAGTGAATGAGTAAATGAATGAATGAATGAATGGGTCCCGAAAGGGTAAGTTGTCACATTTCAAATACCTGGTAAATAATAGACTCGGCTTCTGAATCCAGGCACAGCAGACAACCCAACCTTCTATGCAAAATGCTGCCTCTTACGTTGGTGCTCTGGGTGTGTTCCTGTTGCATATTGTACTTTGACGAATATACAAAAGGAGATGTGGGAAACAGAAAACAAAATAAGTGTTTTTTCCCCTCCCCCTGCTAACTTGCTTGCATGTGGGCTGATTACTCAGGGGAATAAAAGTCAGACTGAAACTTGGTGGAACCCAGACGGATGCTGTTTGAAAATATGCTCAGATTATTGCTCAATTTAAAATTATTCCAAACTTGAAAGATCACTGAGCTACAGGATATTTTTCCCTTCCCTTAGTTTATCGTCTGTAAATTTTGGTGCCTTGAGAGAGGATGCAGACAAAACAGTTTAGCCATGCAGGTCATCCTTCTCTGTTTGGCGCTTGGATTTTTTTCCCTCTCAGCCTTCCTGTGTCTTACATTCCATTTTTGGGACTGCACTTGAAAGGCCAGACTTGTAAATTCCATTAGAGAAAGAGCTCTGTGGAATAGAGTAAAATATCCTCTCATCTTGCTCTGTTCCCTGGAAGGGTCAAAATAACCCTGAAGGCTGGCTGTGGCCTGGGAGAAATGGGGCCCTGGCCATGATGTGTTGGTTGCCATACTGAATGTTGAGCCTCACTTCCTCCAGGAGTCTGAGTAGAGCCAGAGGACTTATATTTCTAAGTTTCCAGTGATAACAACCCACTTTGAGTAGCATGGAGGAAATGCTACTCATGTGGTAACTGCGGGAGGGCAAGGATCAGCAGTCTATCACTTACTCCATCCACTCCTTACTGTTTGCAGTAAATAAAACTATGACAGCCTCAGTGCAGAGATGAAGAGTCAGACTGAGAAATATATCAATTCAGAGTCTTAAACCAGCTCTTTCTAGTTCTGAACAGTCCAGTTGGGAATTGTTCAAGGAAATCAGGTGTTTTTTTAAAAAACGCAGATTTTCTGATTATTTTAAGGGATATTGACTCAAATACTTGAATACAGATTTCTTTCATTCTTTCTTTCTATTTTTAATTCATTGACTGACACCTCTGGAAATAAATCAATGGCTCTGTCCACCTCAAAGTTGAAAGGTAACATCTTTTATGTTCTTAACAGAATGATTTTTTTTTTCCACTGACATTTTCCTTGGGCTGTATTGCTCACAGGAATCTTCTGGCTATTTCTCTACATAGTTAAGAGATAAAAATATGTTTCCTTCTCTATTGCACTCCAATTTCTTTGGCAAATAAATAGAAATATAATTTACAAAACACCTTTAACATTTTACGAGCATGCTTATTTTTAAATGCGCCTGTTATTGATGCAGTAGAGGTGTGCTGATTCCTTTTAGGGCATGTGGGAGAGGTAAGGGATCTGAGAGCAGAAGAAACAGGACCTAAAGTGAAGGTTTACTGCTTCATCTCCTCCCTCTGAACCAGTTATAAAATTTGAAAATCCATGGCTTAGAACATCCTCCCTCTTTTTAAAAACAAACAGACCAACAACATCCTGAAGCTGGCTTCCAGAGTTCCCAACAGCTTGCATATCCAGATCTGTGCCATTTTGTTGGTAATGTGCGAGTCACAGGAAATGAGCACCCTGTGATGTCACATGCCTGTTACCATGTGGAATGTCCAATTTGGGTATCAGGTTCAAGAGCTCTTGGGTTCCATATGGGAATTTTATCCTACTAGGAACATGGCCTAAGACCAATTCTGAGAGTTTCCTGGCAGGCCTGACCTCAGCATTTTAAACTGTATACATTGGGCTAGATTGACCTAGACTGAGGCCACTAGGATACCTGAAGTTTTGTGATTTTTTTTCCCTCATCCATTTAAATCATGAGACTGGTTATTCTCAACAGAGGCTCTTTTGAGTGCATTTCTCCCGGACATTTTGCTTTCTAACAGTTTACTTTAAAATAAACAGTGAATCTGGGTGTCGTACTCAAAGATGAGCTTTCTGGAGCCCAAACCACTCTTGCATGTTTGTAGTGCACCCCTGGGGTGATCTGCTTTCTTGTCTCTTTCCTTTCATGTCTGTGGGGGCAGGGAGAGGGTTGGATAGAGATTTTTTACAAATTTGGACTAATTTTCTCCAATGCATCTTCCTCAATCTACATTGGCATGAACTCAGTTCTTGACACTATTTAAAAAATTGCCAAAAAAAAAAAAACCCAGAAAAATATTGTGTGAAATTTACCTGATTGCCCCATTTCCTGGAATAGTTCTCAGCTCCTTCTTAGTTTTTATGCTGCTAACATCTCAACATTTTAAATACCTTTAGTTGAATATGTTTTTCATGCCATACCCTTAGCTGACCCCTTCTTCTTCCTTAAATGTCTTCTTTAAGGCCTTGGTCAGTTGTTTTCCAGGGAAGCTTTCCTTGCCCTTCTCTCCCCTTGTCCATCTGCTGTACTCCCATCTTCCTACATAGCCATTATAGACCTCCTTTCTCCCTTGTAAGACTATGGACTCTGTGGGGCCTCTGTCGCTGCACCTGACCTGAGTACTGGCATGTAGTTGATATTCATGTTCATAGGTAATGGGCATGAAAAGATGGGATGGAAGAAGGTCATCCTACTGCCCAACAGATTGAGGAAATATATAATTAAAGAGTTTATTCACAGCAGAACTCTTCAGAGGCTCTGCTCTGTTATTCTGTCTCCCTTTTAAAATAGGTGCTTCCTAAGTTTTAACACTAAAATATTTATCTTTTTGCATTTTCTTTTTTTGTAGAGAACATCTTCCAGAGAAAGAGAAAAAAAAATGATTTAGCACAATATCCTTATTTTACTCAGAATTAAAATCAGATCCTGAAAGTTTTGGGATATGACTGGAATCATGGTTGTTATCTCTGTGGACAGACACATTTTACCCTGTTACAGTTCTTAAAGAGCTTAGTACATTTTGCATGGTGTCATGCACACTGAATACTCAAAGTTAAAATTTTGTTCATACTTATAGTGTCTCATCTCTTGAGTTACTAATGCTCTCTGGGTCTCTATCATCCAAGATATAAATGCAGTGGGATGGCAGGGCCCCTGGCTGTTTATTCTGTGAGACTTCATTATTGTTCAGTATAATTGTAATACTATATTTAGTAATTAGTCAGAAGGACCGATTTTTTAAACAAACTCCCTATTTTGATTGTCAATATAAACTGTATAATAACATGTTGACCCCCAGAAGAAATAAAAAGAAAAAGTCAATTTGAATATTTGTATTTAAAAGTTACAGAAATTATTTTTTCCCCAACTATCTACTCATCCATTTCTCCTTTCTTTCACATTCTGTGACCTTTCCCTCTCCTGGTATCAGGATACCATGGTGTCATCTATCAAATCCGACTGTAATTAATTATATAACAGAGTTTCTATATGAACATTAAAGTATAATTTTTAAAAATTAAAAGCATGACTTGCATATTTATGTGAAAGGAACACATATCAAAGAGTTCATTCAACTCATTTATTAGTTGGAGATCAAATAAGATGATAAGACTAGTTTTAGGAGCATTTAATCAGCTGAGCATTTATAGACCATTTAATAAATGTTCAAGTAAGATTGCTGTATGAGATACAAAACTGGTTAATATCTCCAGGGTAATACACTGCAACCTTTGGGGTTATCTTTTCTACTGGAAAAAAATAATTATATGTATTTCTATCAAACATAACTCTTCAAGTTCACATGGAACTTCACTATTAGACCTTTAATCAATAATAAACAAAGTGACTCAAACAAAATGCACTTTGTCTAAATAATTAAACAACCTTTGACAAGTCTGTGCTCCTACATGATACTGAAAGGGCATGCTACTCACATGTTTTAGTCTTTTTCTAAGATTTTATTTTATTTTATTTTATTTTAATTTTTATTGTTGGTTGTTCAAAACATTACATAGTTCTTGATGTATCATATTTCACACTTTGATTCAAGTGGGTTATGAACTTCCTTTTTCTAAGATTTTAAATAATTGTATCCTAATACCATAAGCAGTGTCCATATTCCAGAAAGATAGATTACATAATTTTAGGAGGGATTTACTTAACGATAAATCTATGTCAAGGATAAATACTCTGTGCCTCCTTGTTGGTCCATGCAACAGAATTGGAACTATTATCACTATTACCCTGTCAAAACAGACTTCATACATAAAACCAATATTAACAATAATGCTTTTAAAAGAAATGTATTGTTTAAACACATTCATGCACCTTGATGTAATCTTAAAAAACATTATAAGAAGAAACATTAACTGCATTTTGCACATGAAAATAAAGAAACTCAGAGTAGTTAAGAACATTTTCTTAAGGGATAATATTATGTTAATATGTTTCAAAACCTGGATCAGAATTCAAGTCCAAGTGCATAATATTTAAATTGCATGTTGATATTTGTTGGAATCTCATAAGTTCTCAAAGCTACAACAATTTGATTTGTTTTGTATTTTGAAAACAATAATGTATTTTTGCTTATTTAATAAAGAAAAATCTTAAGTCATAAAATATAGGCAAAGAAAACCTTGCAAAAGCAACAGTGGTAGAATAACTTTCCTTCATTTGATAGAGTAACCTGAAAAGATACCCATAGCTTCCACCTTGATTTAGACTCCAGAGTATTCTCAATGATTCCTATGTTGTAGTTCTAATTAGAAGGTAGTCAAAGCCAGGTAAGAAAGCAACTATTTACCAACATCATTTGCTTGTATTCATTTATTTATTTATTTCTATAAATTTGGGTCATGAATTTGAAAATGCTCATGAATTCATCTTTTTCAGGAAGCCAATGGAATTGTTGCTATCACTTTCTGTAAGTTAAAAAACAACAACAACAAAAAACAAACAGAGATTGAGGAGGTACATGAAGCAGAGCTTGTAATGCAAGAAACAAAGCCCCTCCCTTCCTCTATACCAATCCATCCCTTTCTACTGTAGGAACTCAGCTCCTTCGAATGTTTTCTCCCATAAGAGTCACATAAAACAATTCATAGTAGGTTATAAAATGGCTGGTAACAATTCAAAAGGTGAACTTTCTCATGGGACTTAGTATTTGCACAGGAACCAAAGCCTAAGCATAGCTGGGCATAGCTCTTTCTCTGTCTTTAAAATAACTTCTTCAGAGGATTTCCCATCTTCAACACCTCTAAGGCTGACTTGCAGGATTTCCCCTACTCTCTTACCCAGTAATTTAGCAAAAAATAGATTTTCCCATACTTAGTAATTAAACTCCTATGTGTGTGTGCTGAGAATTGGTTATTCACAAAATGGAACCGTAGTTCACATTCTACTGTATCACCTTCATTATTGTAGCAGTATATACTAGAGTTTTCATATATGTAGATACTTATATCATTTGTACTGCACTTCGATTTCCTTCTTTCCACAATCTGGCATAGTGAAAATGGTAAAATGTGTTTCTCAAACAGAACTAAGTGTTTTAAAAATGGTGGAGTAAATTCTGGTTCTGCCTGACTTCAGAGGACCCTTAACTTCCCTGTAACTGGATTGCCATGACTCAGGAAAGAGGCCTCCGGGTTTCCTTTTCTCCTGCCACTATCTGTATGAAATGTAATGAGAGAATGCACAACATCTTTATCTACTCACTGGTCATCTTTAAACAGAGCACTCTGATCTGCCATGCAGCACATGCAGCCTGAAAGACTGAGGTAATGGCATCTTAGGAATGATTAACCTATCATTTCAGTGTTTACTAAGAACCAAGCAAACATGAAAGAAAAATGCAGGAGACACAGTGAATATATGCTTACTAATGTAAATTGTCTTGGTTCCTGAAATTCAGACAGATCCTGTGTTTGTGTGATCTGTGTTGTGGGGTAACTCATTTTTGTGGTCTCAGGAGTACGAGAGCAGTCCCTTGTGTCAGGCCAGCAATGGGTTTTTCAGAAAAGTTCACTGTCTCTGGATCCAAAGTGGTTCTATTAGAAGATCACGTGTTAATTTGTAACTTAAATTTTGATTCTTGTTTATCATTTCAATAATTTTTATGTTCATATTTAAAATGTACAGTATGTTGTTTTCAAATATTTCAAATCACAGATATATGTAGGTGACAATGTTTTATTGAATTCCTGTAGCAGGGTACTGTTTTAGGAAATATCTAGAACCAGGAAATCCAGTTACAGAAGATAATTGCCATATAATTTCAAAGTTAAGAATCACCACTAGTGACTTATTTGTAACGGAAACTTATTTAATTGTGACTTATTGATGAAAACCAAGCCTACAATCTTGTCAGTTTTGCTTATCCTTGACAATGACTTAAAGATGTACTTATTGAGTACTTTCAGGAGGGTCTGATGCTGAATGAGGTCTATAGAGAAATACTAGAATTGAAGGCCATAGTTTGTGGGCTGACAACTTTGCTTTGTGAAATGTTTCATCCTAGAATAATCTACAGTCAGAAGGCTCAGTGTTCTCAAAATAGCTGGTGCTCATTCCATATATCCAGTTAATAGGAAACAGGCTCTCAACACACACATATACTCTCAATGCTATTTTTTGCTTGTTCATACAAATTAGTAAAAGCAGGTGCCAAAGCTATTTTGATCCATATCAAGACTTGTCGTATAGGCAGTATGCCCATGGTTCTCCCGCTTTGAATCCCTAAAGGTTTCTTGAGTTACCAGATGCTGCCCTACTAAGCCCACCTGTTTCCCAAATCCAAACATCAGCCTGGTTTCATGAGCTATATGATGATGTTCAAGTTGTGTTACCTTTCTGTACCTCAGAGACCTTTCCTCTTCAGTCATACCTCCAAATAAAACACACTGCTATGGAATGACCTAATCAGGTGTTTTAGGGTTGTTAGCTGGTATGTTGAACTGACAGATGAAAAGAAGAGTCATAAAATTTAATGCTTATACAGTACTTTGGAAATCTTATAATAATTGAGATAAGGAGACTTCTTAGAATTATCATATTTGTATTTGAAAAGAAGGAATAATTTCACACTTTGCTAGACACAAATAGGAACACAAGAAAAATAAATCGGATAGAAATGAAGGTTCAGAAGACTATAGGAAAAGTGTCTAGAGAAAGAGGCAGAAGATAAAGAAGTCACTCCATACTGAGTAACACTACCCCAGGTCTTGGTGTAGATCTAAACACTGCTGTATTGTTGGGGATCTGCTGAATTACTGAATGAGGGTGAGTAGTTTTTTGTTTGTTTGTTTGTTTTAATTTTGTTTTTACCTGACTTCCATGATGGACTCACTTTATAATCATATACTTTCTTAAAGCTATAGACTCTAGGATCATAAAGTGAGAAGTAGAACTATTCTATGTGACAGTTGACATGGAACAGCATTACAACATTTGCAAAACAGTATCACTATTTATGATGATGATGCAAAAATATGGCAGTGGAGGTGTAAATATCAAAATACCATCCTGAGGCAGTAAATGTATTTTCTCTCCCCTCATTATTAAAGTAAAAGGAGCAGAAAGTTTATTTGACAGTTTTAAACAAACACAGCAACAAGAAATCATGCCCACGACATTAATTAAGAAGCCATCACAATTGCCATGTTTATCTCTAAATAGAAACATTTGCCTTCTTTCCAACCACTTAACCACTTTGAGGAAAAATTGACTAGTTTCTGTGCATTACAAAATGTCCATTTTTAAGGATTTTTTTGGGGGGGTGTACTGGATACTAGGGGCCCTATACCACCAGGCTAAATCTTTGGCCTCTTTTTTATTTTGAGACATGGCCTTGCTAGATTGCTAATGCTGGTATCAAATTTGTAATCCTCCTGCTTTGGAGACTTCAGCCTCAGGAATCACTGGGATTACAGGAATGCCCTCCTGGCTCAAAGCATCTTTAAGAGCACTATTTTTTGAGTATCTATTTGGTACACTGTGCCATGTCGATATTATTTGATGCTAACTTTCCCATATCAAGTAAATATTATTATCCCCAGGGATAGGGAGTTAACATATCTAGGGTTAAACAAAATGGTAGAGCCAAGATTGAAACTCACATCTCTAACACTACATCCATGAATTTTCTTTGGATTTCATTTCTCATTAAAAAGGAAACAGGAACAAAAATACTAAGGTATCCAAAAATGAACATGCTGGCAGAACCCAGAGATTCATGTCTGTATTTCTGGTGAGCCTGAATGAACCTAACAGCCTTTATTTGTGATAACATCTCCAGAAATGGAGCCTTGACCAGGGCCTGGAGGATTCCCAGTGGGAAGGGTCAGTTTAGATAACCTCCCTAAGGGATGTGAAGCTATTTTTCAGAAAAGAGAGCTATGGTTAAACAAGATTTATCTGGAACTCTAAAAAGCCCTCTGGACTATTTTAGGCCTCTCTAGGGTACACAGAACTGACTATACTATGGGATATTCTGAGCTGCTTTTTAGTGAAACATCATTATGAACTGCAGACAAGAGAGGCCCCTGTAAGGCCTCTGTTGGCTTGGCTAAATGTCCATTCATTCCTTGATAGTCATTTGCATGTATAACGTGTCAGACAGTGGTGTAGGGTGATGTTTGCCTTCAAGTGGAGGAGATGTGTCAACTGATAATCATAAGGCAATTATCATACCTGCCCTATTGGAGATGTCCACATGTCTTTGAGGTTCCCCCAGAACTGGTCCTAGGGAGGCCAAGGTCATCTTGGAAATTGGAGGTAAGTGGCACTTTGTAGAGAGTAGCCATTTGCCCTTTATGTAGGCAGAGAGTTTGTTAACCATGGCATGTCATTGTAGGGGACCACACTGCACCAATCTTGTTTGACATGTAAAACCCAAAGTGTTTGAGGTGCAGTTCTAACATCTCCATCTCTGGGGAGCTTTTCTTTCTCCCACTCAGTCCCAACTCATTTTCTAGCACTGGGTTCATATAACAACAATAGTATTTGTGTGTGTGTGTGTGTGTGTAGGGGATACTAGGAACTGATGCTTAACCACTGAGCCATATCCCTAGCCCTTTTTTATATTTTATTGCGAGACAGGGTCTCGCTAAGTTGCTTAGGGCCTCACTTAGTTGCTGAGACTGGTTTCAGAATCACAATCCTCCTACCTCAGCCTCCCCAAGCTGCTGGGATTACAGACGTGTGCCACCATGCCCGGCTTCAACAGTAGTATTTTCTAAACTTTGTTCACTTGTCTATTTCTTTAATTTCTCTGACAAACCTGCTCTATTTACAACAATCAAGTCAGGTTTCTGAAAAGCCTATATTCAAACATCGCCAGCCAATCATGGAAAAGACAGAACCTATAACACCTTTACTTCCTGTTGAGAGGAGAATCACCTGGCTTCCAATTACTTAGTTCTGTGAGCAATTTGTACTTAAGGACTGTTGCTGGGTTGGTCCTGGGGCCATGGAAAATACCCATTCCTCTTCTTCCCAAGGCTGTCACAGGTTTAATACTTTAAAATACAAGTAAGTTATGTTTATCTGATTTCTTAAACAAGGTTAGTTTATGGAGTCAGTGACTTCTATCCCATTTCCCTAGTTTCGCAGAGTATTCTTCACAGATTTAACCTGACAGCACAATGTGAATGTGATCAACAGTATAGAAAAACCACTTTTGCTTAATTACAGGGAGTGTGCTTTTCATGTGAAGCCATGTCTACATTTGAAAGAAGTCAAATATACAGTACATGTTATAGTAGTTATTTATATTTTGATATTCTAAGAAGTTAGAAAAATGTATAAGCAGGTTGTTAAACTTTTTGGACATATGTTTATTTGTTTTGTCTTTATAATATTTAAATTTCTAAAATGACAAGAATGAAAGCTATCAGGAAGAGGATGAAAATACAGATATTATATATCTATATTAAAATTGTATCTATTCACCATCTATGTATCCAGATATCCTAGTGGGAAACTCTTTTGGGTCTCAGAATATGGCTGCTTACTAAACTGTAGCACCATGGAGACTGAGACCCAGGAGTTGATAACAGTAGAATCTTTGTTTTTTTTTTCCATTTGTTTTGCTAGAGGAGGGATGAGCAATTTAAGCTTTTAAAAATTTTGTTCTAATTATCTATGCATAATAATAAAATGTATTTTGACACATACATAAATGGAGTATAACTTCTCATTCTTCTGGTTATACATGATGTAGATTTACACAGGTCATGTAATCATATATGCACATAGGATAATAATTTTTTCCCATTCATTCTATTATCATTCCTACCTCCATATCCCTCCCTCCTTTTACTCCCCACTATCTAACTGAAAGTACCTCTATTCTTCCCTAGCCTCCATTCCCTTATTGTGAATTAATGTCTGTATATCAGAGAAAACATTTGGTCTTCGGATTTTGGGGATTGGCTTATTTCACTTAGCATGATATTCTCCAGCTCTATCCATTTATCTGCAAATGTCATAATTTCATAGACTGAGTAATATTCCACTGTGTATGTATACCACATTTTCTTTATCCGTTCACCTGTTGAAGGACATCTATGTTGGTTCCATAGTTTGGCTATTGTGAATTGAACTTCTGTAAACACTGGTGTGGCTGTCATTGTAATATGCTGACTTTAAGTCCATTTGGTATAAACTGAGAAGTGGGTAATTTTTTTTTTCTTTTACTGAAAGTTTTGGGATAAGACAGGACCAGACAAGAACAGTAGCAGAGGATATGAAACCTGCTCCAAACCCCTCCTTTTAGCCCAAGTTCAACCTAGAAATGAAGCTCCAAATAAGAAATATGCATGACTGAAGGACTACTTCAGCAAATCTATCTCATTTTATTTGTTTTAAATGTCCCAGACACAAATTAGATTGTTCTTTTTGCTATTATGGAATTACCTGGCTGGAAATAAGATAGCACTTGATCAATGGTTTGAAAATTTTGCCATCATAACCCTCAACTTTAATAAATCATATTTATGGCTGAATAAATATGATTTGGGGGACATTTTAAGGGCATCTTTCCTAGAATGGTTCCCATACATTGAGCACATTGCAGAACTTCTTTTTTTTCTCAATAGAATCATGAATAATGCTTTTGTGATTGGTACTAATAAAATCAGCTCTTAATAATTTTAATGCGTGCATAATATGTATTATAACCTAGATTGTATTAATAAATTTCATTTTCTATTATGATTACAAAAATAAGCACACCGACTGTAAAACAAAATGTTACCATTGTCCTGGTGTATGCCCTTTACATACACTCAAGTCGTCTATACATGAAACTGAAATGGCGATTCATATGATATTAAATTGCTGAGAATGCTTGAATAGGCTGAAAAGCATCAAAACCTAATATAATATTCAGTACCTGGTAGTTCTTCTTTCCTTCATCCACAGCATCACATTGCATTTGAGCTCAGGGGAAATCACTAACCTCCCTGAAGTTCATTTTATTTGACAAATTCTAACACTTTATTTCTCTATGTATATGTTGATGATAGTGCGAAAAATGGGGGATCCATGATTATGTATGTTTATATTTTTATGTGATAATTATTGACTCCATACTAATAGGGGACAAGTTAGCTAAAATGAGGCTAAGTTAAGAGGTTCTTTAAAATCAATTTGAAAAATTCTTTGTTACTACCAGAGGATCAGGGAAACAGAATAATGTATATATTTTTCCTGACACAAAGCAGAATAAACTCAATGGAAGCCTGGGTCTTGAATAAACCAAATAGACTTCAGATTTTTTTTTCCCTATAACATTGGTTGCCTCACTACTCAGAAGCTGGCCCTGCATAGTAAAGCAACATTACTTTAATGTAAGCGGTTTTGATAAGAGATCTTTTCAACACTTACCATCCTACTGACCAAACCTTTAATCCAACTGGAAGCATTAAAATTCTAACATGATCCAGAATCATTAGAAAGAAGGCCGAGGAAGAGGAGGCTACATACTTGTTCTAGCTACTGTTGTGTTTTGCAGAAAAGGAAAC
Source organism: Marmota marmota marmota (assembly GCF_001458135.2). Classification (NCBI taxonomy): domain Eukaryota; kingdom Metazoa; phylum Chordata; class Mammalia; order Rodentia; family Sciuridae; genus Marmota; species Marmota marmota. The sequence continues at coordinate 28,972,497 of NW_025999977.1, forward strand.
CTTGGCTAATTTGCTTTTTCTGTCTATGAAAAACTTCAGGAAATACAGTAAGCATCTTGTAAGCTCCACCATGCCATTTTGGTTAAAAAAAAATTATGTAAAATGTATTGTTTTGTTGATCTGATAACAGATAAGCTGAGAGAATCTAACCAATCTAACTCTACTCATGAAAATATCTGAATGATTCCATCAGGCAGTTAATTTTGCTAGTCTGGGATTGTAAACTCACTTTAGAAGACAGACAGATCGTGGAATTCCTTTCCCATAAGAAAGCCTGTATGTATTTGACCTTTGCATTTAAGTCAGCTTTGTTTTTCTTTTCTGCAGCTTGGTAGAGAATTATGTTTCTAGCCTATTTTTTTTTTTTTTTGCCTGTCTTTTTTTTCTCCTTTATAATCACTACACCAGTACTGAAACATAAGGTTAAGAGAGGGGTTAGAATAAGAAAGCTTCGGAAAAACTAGAATCCTTTTATTAAAGTGAATTCAGCTAGTGAAAATATATAGGAAAGCATAAGAGAAACACACACGTAGGGGAGAGAGGATAATCACTTTGCTATTTGAATTGAATTATGTGGCAAAGTGAAGGGTAGATTCAGAGTCAAGACTTGCAGTTCCAAAGTTCAAAACCATTTAATGAAAAACAGAGCTCTTCACCATCCACAAAAAGCATTTCTTAAGTAGCCAGTTGCATGTGGTACTGCAAAGAGAATTACATAGACCCAGCCCATGACCTTTAGAAAGGCATAAAAAGTTTAGAAATAAAATACTTCTAGTTTTGCCAAGTCATTACAGAAATCCTGTAGTAAATCTCTATTTAGAAAAGCCCTCATAGAGAAAAATGTTTCAAAAAACCATCCTGAAGGAAAATAATTGAGATATTATGCAAAACTTTCCCCGTTCAATGGTATTAACTAACTCACATGGAATTCCACTGATATATAGGGTTTCTTAAATTCTCCTGGTTTGGGGGGGTGGTCCTTACTATAGGGCTGTATATATATTAACATGAGTCATGCAAGTGAATCAGAAAAATATCAAGCACAGTGGAGTGCTGTGTATCATTGTATTTTAAATAGCTTATTCTAAGAATTTCCTGTAGAAAATGAAGTTACAAATGCTCTCTAGACTGTTCACTATTTCAGCCTCTAACTAGTGAGAAAAGTATTAATGAAAAGACATATTAATTAAGTTACTGAGTTCTATCATTCTTACAATGGTCTCAGACTATAGATATTATCACCTTCATTTTTTCAAAGAGGAAACTAAAGTTCAGGACCAGGATTTGAACCTTCGTCTGCAGGCTTGCAGAGCTGGTGCTCCTGGCCTGCACACTACTGCTCAGCATCGTATTATAATCTCTTTAGTTTTACTTGGGAAAAGAAAGCATCTATTATCTTTTGATTCTGTTTTACCCATTGTATTTTGTATGTGGCTCTGGTGTGCAGGTACTTTGATTGTATTAGATCAGATATTTACATATAGTAACAGGATTTTATTTAGCAAATGTATTTATTGGATTGCAAAGTCAGTAAATCCTGCAATTTGTCTTTTTTTCAGAGTGCCTCAATTTGCTTAATCTTGATAATTCAATTATTTAGCAGTCTGTGCATGAAAGAGAATACATTTTAAATTCTAAATTATTATTTTTTTCTTTCCTGTGCTAGTAATGATGAAGAGCATTCACCTTGGCAGTTATAAGCCACAGACTAAGGGTGTGGTGTATAGCATGTACAGACAATCACTTCTGTTTAGAATTAATTGTAGTTTATTGGGGAACAAGTGTTAACAACTGGCTGTTGCTTTAGTTCAAGGAAAACATCAGAAGTGCCTACTTGGAAAATACCAGAAAATGACACTCTTGTAATTTTTAGTTTTCCATTTCATTTTAATTTATCAAATATAGTCAGCTATTAGACATTGTCTTTATTATTCCTGATTGTTTTATTCTTTTTGTACATTTACTTTAACAACAAATATGGTTTCTAAAGAGGTACAGCTAAATTTTATGAAAATTTAGCCTAAAGAATGACAGGAAGGTCTGATTTATCCTCCTCTTTTTAAGTCTCACTTCAGGCAAAACCAGATATTATCATTATTCTGCCCCCAGTACGCAAATGGAAAAAACAGGGTGCCATCCAATGACATGAAGTCAGAAACAGGTCTTGGGAATGACCCCGTGTCCTAATAAATAGGGCTCTATGATCCAATCACTTAAAATTTACTTTTCTTAAGATATGGCATCTACTTTTTTAAAACCTTCAAGGTCCATATCCTTTTTTTTAAAATTTAGAAACGTTAGGTTGTTTCTGAAGTTTCAGATCCTGCTCCTTAAATAGCTTAAGCTTTCCTTTTTCCCCTTTTTATTAGCTCAGTACTTTCCCAGGGTAAGTAATAAATAAAGTTGGAGGGTTGGTTGTAAATTCCTTTTCTTTCTTTCCCCTCTAGCCTACCTCAGATTATTATGAGACCAGGGTGTGCCACAAAGTGCCAGGAAATCAGTCAACACCACGTGGAAAGCTTTGGGGTTGAGGACACTCGCCACCTACCAGTTGTCCACCCTTAAAGTTCTCACTTGAACCCTAAGCAGGGACCTGGGATGGGGAAAGAAGAGCCTCAAACATTAACTTGAATGCACAATGCTGTATTTTTCCTAATCACTTATTAATAAAGTGCTCAGAGTTCATGGTTGAGTCTTGAAGAATTTTCCTAGAGCTATTTGCAAAGAAAAATCATTAATAAATTCTGGAATTCTTTTCCTCTTCCTTCCCCTCCTCCTCTCCACACCTGTTACATGAGGGTTCTGCTAAATTTTCTAAGGGCTTTGAGGTTTAGCAGGTCTTCTGATCACTATCTATGAAGTAGCAAGAGGAAGCTCAGGCTTTGGCCAGAGAAATTAAGAAGTTTAGACACACTTAGATCTCTTGAATTTATTCACTTGGCCTTAGAATGGGAACATACTAGTTATGCAAACAGAAATGTATATTAACTGTTCTATGCTATAGAATACAGGACATTAATAGGTCTGGGAAGGCATTTTGGAAATGATAACAGTGTGTGGACCTAACAGTTGTTTAAGGTTTCCAATGGACCAGAGCACATAAGATCCTTCAATTCAATGGAGATCACAGAAATAAAGGTTCAGCTAGTTGAAAATTTGGGTCTGCTTTTGGTGAATTTTAGATAGCCCAAAGTATATGTATATGTGTAGGATTATAGTTTGAGAAAATGATAGAATTAGATTGGTTTCAAATCATAAAAGTGGTTTTGGTAAAGGAGAGACACATTAACATGCTTAAGATTGGCTCTTCCAGCTGATGAGATCTACCAGAAGTGCCTTGCTAGACTAGTGATTTAATCAACTGTGTTCTGGGAAGGTAACTGGTAATGGTGCAGGGCGTGGACCGAGAGGGATGAAGCTAGAGGCAAGCAGATCAGATAGGGGCCCTTTCAGTGGTCTAGGTGAGAGATTCTGATTATCTGTGATAGGAGGAAATTTGGAGTCCCTGTGAAGCTGGGATCAAACTTGGAAACTTGGATATGATATGAACTGTGAGGATGAAAGATATCTCAAACATGGCAGTGTTTGTGAACTAGGATGCTTTCAAATGGTCTAGAGAACAGAAGAAAGAATTTGATTTTGGACATGGTGAATTTTAACAGCTGTCAGAGGCAGTTAGAAATGTATATATGAGGCCAAACAGAAGAATTGAGAGCTGGAATTACAGACTGGAGGTTACCAGCAAGAAGTAATGGCTGGAGCCAAGAGATCAGACTACATAAACTGCAGGAAGAATTTAAAGAGAAAAAAAAAAAAGAACTGGAAAAGAAGATTGAGAAATGTTCTCAAAGATGTGGTTGGAGAATGAGGAACTTGAAAGACAGAACTGACTGGAAGCTGAGGGGGTAAACCTCTACAGTGTCACCTCAAATGTGGTAGAGGAGGAGGATGTTTCAAGGAATGGGGTGAGTAACTATTACTAATAATGAAACTATTCCCTGGGAATTCGCAATCCTTGTGGATCAGGCTAGTAGGTTAAAAGTACTTACATATTGCTTTTGAGTCACAGAGAATTTCCTGGAATGCTTAATTTCCTCTGTCATTATACTACTCACCAGTCTGGGTATCCCCCAATCTCAACCCAGCCCAAACTAAGAATGTCCCAAAAGTCATTCTCTTCATCCCCAGATAAATACCATTTTGTTCTCTCGTCTCTAAAGTCTTATAGTTAGTATAACAGTTCTTTTTATTCACATGTGTGTGTGTCTTATTTCTCCGACTGGATTGTGTGATTTTTCAGGGCACAGACTATATTTTTGAACTTATTCATCTCTCTCTCAAAGTCTAGTAGAATGCTTTGCTCAAATAAGATGCTTAAAACTTTATTTTAATGAAACTATGATGTGAAATGTGGTAATATGTAAAGAGTATCATAAATCAATGAACTCATTTGACATAGCAATACCTCTTCTGGGAGTATGTAACACAGGATTAATCTGAAAGGCACAAATGTCATAGGCATGCTCTTATTTACCAGAGTTCTTCAAAATTCTTTCATAGACTCAGTATTGTAACAGTGGAATAATTCTATGAGTTGTGTAAATATTTCATTCAATGGACTTGTGCAGCTCTCAAAAACTTTGGGAACTGAAGTGTAAATCAATGGTAGAGTGTTTACCTTGCATGCACAAGGATTGATTCCTTGCACTAGGAAGGAAAACTATAAAGAATATTTAGAAATATAATAATTGTTTTTTTTAATCAGCAAGGCACAGCATTATTTGTGCACTGTGGTTTCAAATGTCTGAAATGTGCATATGCAAACGGTAATGAAAAATCATATATTAAAATGATAGATTTTAAGAAAGAGAGGTAGGATTGCAAGTGCTTTGTTCTCTTTGTAAATCTGCTGTATTATCTTATTGTTATAAGACATCTTACATAAAAGTATTGTTCTTACACAGGACCTAATAGTATGCAGTGAATTTTGAGCCATTAGAGCTTTCTGTTAATTAGCCATGACCTTGTGAGCAATACCTCTGCACTCTGGTTAGGATCCTTCTCTTGTTTCCACACAATCATCTTCGAGTTCACATTATTAATCCAAATGGGTCAAATAGATTAAATTAAGACAACACTTTAAGCACAGGCCCTTCCAGAAGTTGCAGAAAGATATACACTTCAAAAATTCAAGTCATTACCATTAGTGGTCCACCCTCGTGATGGCCTTTAACATTGATCATTGCCAGCAATTTGGTTTTAGTTCGTACTTTTGAATAAGGGACCCCTTTGTCCCTTTAAGAAAGAGGATTAAGAGGGTGGAAATTCAAGAAAGGAGGAAGAAGCAAAAGGAATGGGCTCTGAAAGAACAAGGAACAGACAAAAAAAAAGTCCCAAGCAGAGAAGAAAAGTTTTTAAGTGTAAGATACGTGTGTTGGCCACTCTCTGATGTTCTTTCTTCACCTTTTTATCTCTTTCCTGCTGCTCATTGGAGCCTTTCAAACAGAAGCACTGTAGTTTCAAAAGCCATGACTACTTTTGATCTTTCCTCTCATCAGTATTCTGAGGTGGTCTCAGGAAGAAAGAGACCTACTCTCTGGATTCACAGAATATACTGTACCAGAAGTTTAGGCAAAGACAAGTTACAAAATAAGGGGTAAACAAAACACAGGTATTGGGAAGTGGGCAGTGCAAGTATCTGCTCATCAAGAACTGCAAGATGCCTTCTTGAGGTACTCACTAGCCTTTGCCATGTTGAGGTCCCCAGCTCTGAGTTTGAAAAGAGAGGACGAGAGCAACCCAGAAACTCTGCTACTTAAGCCTGCCTGAAAGCTCCGTACCCAGCGATCCTGGGTTCCACCACTGCACAAAGCGCACCACTGCTGACAGAAGAAAATGCAAACATCTGCTGGTAAACTACCTGTGGAGAGGTCAGAGTTGCAGACTTCCCTAGTGAAGAAGGCAGCCCATGCTGTCAGATATTACAAAGGCTGGGCAGGGGCACATGAGTACGCTTTTCACCTGTTCACATATTCTGAGTAACCTATAAGGGACAATGAAACATAAAGATATTGTAGTAGAGTATGATGCTTAATTTTTACTATAATAAATCAAACACCTATTAGATTGATTCAGATTTCAAAACTGAGATCGAAAGGAACTGACCCAAGATTTTAAAAATGACTTATAATATAAATATGATTAATTGTATGAATGTGTCATATAAAAATGAAATATACAAATAGGTGCACCCTTCTTATATGCTTGGGTAGTCATGCTTAGTTTTTCTCAGGGATACCATTAGCCAAATTATTGACCTGCCCCACTAATCCATCAAGGAATCTCAACTTCTCAGGTCAGGCCATCACCCCTCCCTGGTTCCAGGGGCCTAGCTGTCCTCTCAAGAAGCATTCGCTTCCTGACCTACTCAAAAGGTCAAGTTTTTTTTTGTTTGTTTGTTTGTTTTTTTTTTTTGTTGTTGTTTTTTTTTTTTACACTCTCTGATGTTCTTTCTTCACCTTGTTATCTTACCAGAGGGGGCAGAGTTTTGCTTTCTCTGAATCATTGCATATCAACATAAATCCTTGCAAGTGAGGATTTTTCTAATTATAAAGAGAAAATACAAGTTACTTTGACTATAAGAGAATCAAATACAGTTTTTATTTACAGACTCTGTCTACAGGGAGAAAGCAGACCTTTAAGTAAGCAGATTGGGTCATTATTAATAAAAGAGTGGGGAGGGACATAGCAGGGGTTTCTGGGGATCCAGAGGGGGTATGAATGAATGGTGAGAGTATCACCCTGAACACCTGTCAGGACACCAAGGAAGAAGGGGAGATTTGGGGCCACATCCTCACCATCACTTGTGAAGCTCTGTATCCGTGCACTCTTGGAGAAAGGTAGTGTCAGCTCTGTCCCTTGTAAACAGCTGCCCACTATCTACTTATTTCTGTCCAGTGAATAAAAACATGGCCTGTTCGAGGAGACCCCAATCTTGCTTTCTTCATACTTGAATAAACTACTTTGCTTTGAATGCTATTTAGAACAGGGATGTATCACATTTTCCCTTGTAGTGACAAGAAAAAGAAAAAAACATACTCCTCCAGAGTTAAAAAGAAAAATTGAACTTCTGGTCCTATTTAAGTGTACAGCAGATATTTAAGTATTCCTGCTCTCTAGATTTAGAAGTATATCTGAAATAGCCTCATCTTATATTTGAACCCAATTTTACAGTTGTTGGTTTAAAAACAGACGCAAGTCCCACTCCTTGATTTTTCTGAGTCTTTTACTTCTAATGGAAGCCCTCTGACTTTCTCACTTACAGGATCAATGCCAGCTTTTTACCTTCAACCCAGTGCTGGTTTAAACGTTAAAAACTCTTTACTAATTTTTAAGCTCATTACATTTCAATCTTACCTATTTTCATTTAAGATATCTCCAGATCTTTTTTACATGAATTTATTTATAAATAGGGTGACTATATGTCCTAGTTTTCATGAGACTATCTTGGCTTACATGTATTGTCATTATTAATAGTGCCCCCTTTTAATCACTAAGTGTCCCAGTTTAGAATATAAATTACATGGTAACTATTCATAAGTCAAGTATGGATGGAAATGAGAAAAATGTTTTTAGATATTTTTTATTGCAGTAAATCTTAAAAAAAGATTACATTCATAAAACACTTCTCTCATAATTTTTTCGTATCTATTCAAGCATGAACTAAGCACCTCTATAAAAGATCTAACTTTTTGGCATCATTGAATGTCACTTAAATATTTCAAAATCTTTCTAAATTCCAACAATGTGTCTAGAAGTCTAGAATGCATTTAAACACTGTCACGAACTGTGTGGGTTGTACAGTTTTTTTTTTAATTGTATTTCCCCAAAAAACCTGGGCAGTAGGACAAATAATCATCAAGTTGCAGCTGTTTGGGGCATATGCACCTTTATAATGTCTCTGTGTTAATTTTATATTATGCTGTTTCCTGGTACTTGAATTTTGTCTAACAAATATTTATGGGATGAGTGTTAATAGAATTTTAAATTAGGGATTTTAAAAAGGAGATTATGATAGGCCAGTAAGCCAGAAATCCATATTTGTTTTATGTTGAATAGATTAATCACTCATGGTTATTTTTAGCTAAGGGAATTGACCTTTTATTTTCAGTGAAGAAATAATTTGAGACTAAGAATTGAAAATTTTATTTAAAAGATCTGTGAGCTTTTTATTGGTAGCTTTTTAATGGGAGTTAATTAAAATATTAAGTTGCTTCTGTTTGTATTTAAAATTCTGAAAAAGTAATATTGATAAAATTCAGGATGATTATTTATCAAGGAGACACTGTGTATTAGGTAAAGGTCTTCTGAGCCAGTCTTGTAAAATATCTATAATAAAGATACTAGAAGCTCTTAGGAACAAAAACATTATAGTTATATACATGATATTATTTTAAGAAAAAAGAATTCAGAGTATTTCTGTAAATACTCTTTCTGTATGTCAATAACTTGAATCTAGCCATCATTAAGTATTATATAAATAGTTGAATTTTAAGTCATGAAAACTCTTGGGCTAAATTTTAGTACAATGGAATAGAACATGATCCTTTCTGAGCAATGCTACGTGTCTCCATTTACTTATCTTTAACTATGGATTAAGTGAGATTGTGTGTGTGTTGATGCAGGGCACACAGTTTGTGATGTCAGGCACTGTACAAGTGGCATTGATTATAATCATCTTTGATATTATTTCAGACTCAACTGTTATTGTTCAAACTTGGCTAATGGGTACATGTAAAGGCATTAAATGCAGGAAAATTTGAGCATCCTTTTCTTCAACAGACATTTATAAATTACCTCCCAAGCATCAGATATGGCAGGGTAGTTCTATGCAATGAAATAAAGAAAAGGTAAAATAGTTTTCTGGTTCAAGAAGCTGGTTTAGCTGATGAACCCAGGGATAACACTTTCCTTTCTATGCCAAGCCCCAGAACACCCTTTCTAAAAGCATTACTGATACAATTTTAACCTCAACCAGTGAAGTGTAATAGGAATATAGAATGTCAGAGAAATTGTCTTACTGCTGAAGAAGATGTGAACTTCAGGCATAAAAGCAGTATCCATGCTAGTGGCAGCCAGCCTTTCCATTTTCTTAGAGATTCAGCAGCAAATTCTAACACGATCGAGTGACAGATTTCTTAGTTGAAGCAGACATAAGTTTCACAAACACTTGTGAATTGGTTAAATGAATGGAAAATATTTTACATCCCTGTGTCCCAGGTGATTCATTCCATGGAAGGTAGCAATCCATTGAACCCCAAGCCTCAGCGACAGCATTCTGGCCTGTTTTTTAGAAGTTCAGTTTCTTTTCTGAAAAATAGGATGCCAAGTACAAATGATGTGAATGGTTACACTACTTGTGAGTGCCTTAGATAATTGCCTTCAGCAAATCATACCCCAAAATTTCAGGGGAAAAAAATCAATTACATTCCTTAACAGATGTTTTCCATGAAATGTTGAAGTCATTATTTGAAAGGGGGAAATCCAGCTGTTGGATTTACATGGCAGGAAGACTTTGAAAATGATGAAGTCTCATATTCCCTTTAATTTATAAATGAGGAAATGGATTCAGTGGCACCATAAGTAGATATATGACCTTGAAAATATACAGAGCCAAATCTAACACAGGGTTTCCAACTCCCAGTTTGGGATTTTATAGCCTTTGGTTTGCATGGCTCTTTCTTGCACACAATCCCTCCATCTGGTTAGAAGGGAAGACCAGGGGGACAGACTATCAGAGGGAAGGGATAAAAAAATGTTGATGACTAACAGCCAAATTGACTAATTTTGTTTTGAGCAGTGACTGATCGAGTGTTCTGAGGGCACAAGGAGAGAAGAGGTCAGCCACATTTTCATTAGTTCATCAAATGCTCTTTAGATGAGACTCTTAAAAGAATTTTAGAAAATATTGAAAATGGAGAAAAATCTCCCTTTAAGTATGATCTTCTATGTTACATGATCCATTGAACATTAAGACTTCCTCTCTTTTCTTAACAATGACCTACACATCAAAGTCAATTCAAAGAGATGTTAAGAGTTTAAAGAAACCTAAAATAGCTGAAAGCTATTTCCTTATTATTTAATAAACCTCTGACCTAGGGCATATTCCATTCTTTACCATTTTTAACATCAAATTCTAGTTTGACATTGTTTTTTTTTTTTTTTTTTTTAGGTTTTACCTACAGCATAAAATACAAAATGCCATTGAAAGCAAACCATATGCTTAGAGAGCCATCAGCTAATCCTGGGTAAAGTGAAGCAGTCAACTAAGAACAGAAATGCAGTAGGACAAATTGGTTTAGAAAATAGTAGAATATTGGTCACCAGTGCTGACCAATAGTTTAATCAGCACTTTGATGCAATAAAGACATTGAAATTTTATTGTTTGTATGGAAAAAGGTAAATGTCAAATGCTTTTTTCCTCTGGAAAAAGATGAATGTATAAGTAAAAATAAATTTAATATAATTGAGTTTAAAATGGCTATTATAAGGTTGTAAGAGACTTAGATAATATGAAGATAATGATGATAGAGATGATAACTGTGATAATTGCGACAAATACTAATCTTTATTGAGTCCCACCTCTGTGCTCATTTACACTGCTCCATAGTTGGCAGTTTATCTACATCCTGTTACCTCGCAACAACTTTACAAGATTGTGCCATAACCACCACTCAACAGATGGAAAAACCACTCACTTGTTCAAGAAACATTGATTGAATATTCCCTATGGACTCCAACGTTCATGCATCAAAGGTTAGGGACAAAGAATGTTCTAGTTCCTGAAACTACACATGATTACTCTGCTATCCCTCTCTTTACATACGTATAAAATGTTCTTCATAGTTCATGGCACATGGTGGGTATTAAAAAATAGTATTTACTTCCTGTGTCCTTGAATTGCAATGTATAAGAAAATACTAAAGTAATTTAATTTAAAGCCACTGCCCACATGAAATAACTCATATAAACTCTTGAAATTGACATTTATAAAACATATATTTTTTTAAAAAAAAGAGACTAGAAAGAAAGTTAAAGATACAAAAAAAAAATTGTGGTGTTTAGCTCACCTCAGCTCAATTCTTAGTGCTGCTCTGAATAGCAACACATAAAAATTATCTCCAGAGAAGTATGATTAAAATTGTGAAATATCTAAAAGTCATGTCATAAAAGAAATAATGGGCAAGAAAGTGGTGGAAGGGTTAGGCCTTTGGAGTTTATGATAACTTCTTTTAGATATTAAAGGGTACTGTAGTGCATGGTCTAATCCCAGCAACTCAGGAGGCTTCACAAGTTCAAGGCCAGCCTCAGCTTGAGCAACACCCTGTCTCAAAAATAAACAAATAAATAAAAAGGGCCGGGGACATAGTGCTCTGTGGTGAGGCACCCTGGGTTCAATTACCAGCACCAAAATAAAGATAAAGAAAAAGAAAAAAAAAAGTCAGGGAGTAAGAGAAGGCAGTTACCTCTAGGGAAATAATAGAAAGGCAGAATAAGGGCTAATAGAGGAAAGGTGTATAAAAGAGATTTCTGCCTAACATAAGGAGGAACTTTATGACAGGCAGAACTGCTCACATATGAAATTATGAGATATGCTGCTTAGTGAGGCATGCATTCTTTCATTCATTTAATTGTTTGTTCAGGAAATATGTATTGAATATCTCCTATAAAAAATACCATATGGCCTAGAATGGGATCAATACCGCAAAAGCTGGGTCAACCAGGTGACAAAGGAAGCTCCAAGAATGAATAGAACAGCAACTGGGAAGGTCCACGCTGCAGAGAACCAAAGACAAGAATAAAAGCCAGATGACAATTTTACACTCAATCTTGTCATTAAAAGACTAAGAATAAAAAAGACCCACTTTCCCAGTGTGGCACTGGGTAGGTACTTGATGTAACAGACTCTCATCTGAGAGATCCTCATGTAACTTCTAGTGTTCTGAAGACTGATTTTCAATTTGCATCTTTTCCTTATCAATTGCCTTCAAAGGATAAAGAACAGTAGCAGTCTTTTTAGACCAACTCTCATAAACATCACCAGGTTTTACATAGACAGCAGTGGTTTACAACTATGGAGGGTGGGCAGTTTTGTATGGTGGTTCAGTGTGTGAGATTTGGAGCCAAGTGATTCTGGCATTATCATGTATTGGTCATGTGACTTTAGGACAGTTATCAAATCTTTTTGCTTCTCTATAAAACACGGATAATAATCATACCTGTATCCTAGAGTTGTAATGAAGATTATTAAATTACTCACGTAGCACATGGAAGTAGTTTAGTATAATCTGTGGTACATACTATGTGTGAGTCATAGCCATTTTGAGTACCAGAATCACCTGGCATGGGATTTGAACAAAACAGATATCCAGCCTCCAATAGAAATGTCTGATTAGGTGGCTCCAAGATGAGGTACCAGTGACCATATTTTGAACCACGTCTCCAGGAAATTCTGGTCCACAACAGAATTTGAAAATCACTTGTTGATGATCTTAAATTTGTACTTCTTCCAACATTATCTCACATCTAGCAAATATTGGCCTGCTTGAGATGTAAAGAAGGGAAGAAAAATAATTAGATTATCCACATGATCATACCATTGCCATGGATCATACTTAGCCTCTCTTTTTTCAGTCTAACTCTAGACTGGCCAAAAAGAGGACTTTTGGATGAAATCTGTGCAGTATCAGTGTCCACTGAATATCCATAACTGACATCACTAAGTCCCAGATAACACAGCAGAGAGTGAAGCAAAGGTCAGCATCAGGTTTTCAGTGTGATGAAAATACAATACAATATTCAAAAGTTGAAGAAAAATCACAAATTTACTGTCTTTTTTACATGCTGCCATGGTTTTTATATAAAAATGATTTCTCCTAAATAAGGAACACTTACGATAATAAACTTGCATTATTTGAGAAATTTTATACCCTAATTACAAATTGAGATTTTTTTCATTTTTAAATAGGTTCTATTTAAACACACACACACACACACACACACATACATACCGCAATACAGAATATTTTTTATAAGTATTCCTATTTTTTCCCAGGTACAAATTCTATTATTTACTTGTTGGCATAGAATGTGTGTTTTTGTTTTAAAGAACACTGGGTCAACCAATAATCAATCAGTGGTTGTGTAGAGACCTTACAGGTTTTCTGTAATAAAATTTGCTTTCAGTTTTTTTTGTTTTTTTTTTTTTTTTATTTCTATCAGTGACTGCTTTGTCAGTGATTTGTTGACACGAGTCAGAATTCTACTCTAACCTAACCCAAAATAGCTATTTTCCCTAACTCGGGGGAAAAGAAAGAATCATAAAACCAATCTAATTATATGATGTATGTGACTCATTTTATTACCACTGCCTTGCATCAATCTGAGAAGTGATGGATACTATCTGCTTCCGGCCTTGAATAAATATCAGGGGGAAGTTGAACAGAAGTGAGAAAACAATCTCTCTCCTTGAACAGGGAGAACTAACTTTGTCTCTGCCAAGGAAATCCTCAGAGAAGCTGACCTTTTAAGTAATGTACATCCTTAAATTTGGAGATTTATTTTGTACATAAGCTCAAGAGAAGACCGGAGAAGAAGCAGGGGCGACAGGGAGGGTATAAAAATATGATCAGGCAAAAGATCGCAGGAGAGAGTTAACACTGACCTATTATGTCATTGAATTTTGTAGTGGTTTCCTCTTTTTTTCTGAAGCAATATCTGGGAACTTGGTAAAAAGGAACGTTCTCAGGTTATACCCAGACCTACTGAAACAGGAACTCTGGAAGTGGGGCCTCACAATCTGTACCTCACAGGACCACCAGAAGATTCTGGAATCCTGCTTTTGAAGGAGCTCCTAACCCGGGAAGGAACTCATCTCTCTTCCCACTCTGGGAACAATTTCATTAAATAAGACTGTTGACCCATTCCCAAGGACTTTCCATTAATGTAAGGAGTCTCTTTAAAGTCATTTGTGGGATTTTTAAGAATTCAACAGTGGGGTTAAGTCTTCCTTGCATGGAGCCTGGGAATGACCATTTCGATTCCCCACCCAGCCTACCAAAATTTAATCAAATGTTCATCAATTTACATCATTTCATTAAGAGTAGCTTAGGATTTTAAAACAAGACTTAATGATAGCTAAATAATGGCTAGCCATCAGGAGAGCCAATATAAAATCACCTGCATAGTCAAAACCAGGTTGAAGTTCACAGATGGCAGGGCTTCTTAGCCATTAGCCATACACAAATCATGTCAGTACAGACATGAAGATGATGCTGGGACAACCAGATGTGTTAAGGACATGTTAGTGTGGCCATCTCTACCAAAGGCTCTAGCCTAAACTGCTCAAGTTCAAATCCTGACTCTATAGCAACCTTACAAGGTAGCACTTTTATTGATCATGTTTTACAGATTAGGAAATGGGAGCCTTTTGGCTCTATTTTAGTGTATGTAAGATAGAGATGATGTTGATGATGATGATGATGATGATGATAATAATAATAATAATAATAATAATAAAACATTTGTTGAGTGCTTACAAAGTACTAAGTAGTAGACTAAGCAATTTAAATGTATGTGTCATTTAATTTTTCCCAGTATCGCTATAAGTTAGTTATTGTTACCTCCATTTTGCAGATGAGGAAATTGAGGCCCAAGAAAATTGAATATTATACCCCAAACTATACTACTAGTTTAATGGAAAAATTGCTATACAGAACCAGGTAGTTTGGCTTAGCTATTACTCTACTTAATATGATATTAATCAAATTCTAATTTTAGATCCATCATTATTCAAAAATTGTACAAAGACACACAAACATCTTAGAGTCAAATATCAATTATTCCTGAATAACTTACCTGGCAAACACCTTTGCATTTTTCCATTGCAAAAATGTGTAGCATTTTTCTGACTCTTCCTGAAGCTTCCCATTTCACATATTTAACTGATCATGTGTCATAAACTAACTTAGAAATGCTATTTAATCAATAAAAATGGTGAAAATGGTTTCTTTGTTGTTTGCAGTCCTTGAATTCAGACTTATAGCTATTTTAAAAGAGATAAACAAACTTTAGGAATGAAAAGCAGCTTTGCTCCAAAAATTCATGATCTCAGATGAAGTGTTAACAGGCTTTAAAATATAAAATATGTTCCTAATTTTAATATTTATACTGAACCAAGTGGACTTTTTATACAAAACATGTTTATAAGTATTTAACCAAATTCTGTGTTCATATACAACTTTCAAATTAATAAGAAGAAAATCCTTCCAGTAAGTTCTTTAAATTCATTTAGAACTTTTCCAATAGAGAAATTGCATTGCTTTGTAGAGGTACCAAAATATATTCAAGTGATGTTTCTTTTAGTAAATTTCTTTCCTTCCAGTCTTCAAGAGGCAAGTCTCCTGAGTCTTGGATTCCTTTTGTCTTGAACTGCAAAGGAGAGTCCAGTTTAGTCCCAGAATCATACCAGTCTGAATGGATCCTGTGCCACATAGACCAAAAATATCTTTATTGATCATGATCAGAACCAATCAGCAGCTCCTTTTCCACCATGCATACCAAATCCAAGAGTCATAGGTACTCAGAGAAATGCAGGTCCTTTGGGGAGAACAAGAGACTTTCATATCATGTTTTTTCCATGTCATGTTTGTATGCCAAACCTATGAACTGTTTTCTACATAGAAGGTCTACAGTACACAATTTAAATTGGCCTAGGGCCATTGCAATTACTTATCTTGGTTATATGCCCAGGTTCATTTCATGATACAGCCCAGTGACAAGTTTTCTCAATGCAAGAAGCTTTGGGGTATTTCCCCCCTTTTGTTTCTTAATGTATTACAACCATGTGCCAAAGGCTACAAAGAACTGAGGCAAAATTTAGATAAATTCATATCTCTGGAACCTGTTACTGGAAACTAGCTCTCTGATATGATTACTACTCTAGCTTTATGAAAAAAAAATCTTTAGATAAATATTCCAGAAGGTTTATTTTGGATAAGAGAGTGACATTAAAAACCACCTGGTCCATTTTTATTTGCCTTTATTTATTTTGACCACTTCTTCAAACAGATATCTTTATTTGGGCCACATTTTAAGTGACATGTCAACTTTAAAATTCTCTGCACTTTTCTCTTTTTGAATGCTAGTTCAAAACTAACCTAGTTGGATGTAGCCCAATGTAGATACAAAGGTAGTTGTATAGATTTAGCCAACTAAAATGCATAATAGAATTCTTAGAAAAGAAAATGTTTACTTATTTATCTCAGTTCAACCTAACACCGTCAAAGCAGCAAACTTGACTTAACATCATTTATTCAGAAATTGTTAGGTTTGGGGATTTAATAGGGATAATAATGACATGAATATCGTACTAACAAATCCAACAAGGAAAAACATGATCATTTCAAAAGATCTATTAAAAACAATTAATAAAACCCAACACTTATTCCTAGCTGAAAAAAAGAAATTATCAGAAAAGCTAACAACAGAAGGAAAGTTTTTCAATTTAATAAAGGACATAGTGAAAATTCTAACACTGATATTGTACTTAACAATGAACAATTAAATGTTTCCACCCTGAGATCAGGAATAAAGCAAATATGTCTGCTTTCACCACTTTCATTCAACATTGTACTGAAGGTTCTAGCCAGTGTAATAAAACAAGAAAAAGCAGGCATCTAGATTATAAAGGCATAAATAAAACTCTTTATTTGCAGACAATATGGTTGTCTGTATCAAAAAACTGATGGGGTCTACAGAAGTAAAATTATTAAAACTATTCAGTGAGTTTAATAAATTTTCAGGATAGAAGATCAACTTATAGAAATTGTTTTTCTATATACTAGCAACAAATGCAATAGGATTAAAAAACAATACTATTTATAGTATCATCAAATTATGAAATACTTAGGGTTATATCTAACAAAAGATGGACACAACCTTTACATTGAAATATGCAAAACTTCCCTGAGAGAAATTAAACAAGACCAAAATAAGTAGAGAAATTTACTTTCCTTGGGTCAGAAACTCAGCATTTTTATGATATTAATTCTTCCCAAATTGATCTAAAGATGCAACATAATTCCAATAAAAATCTCATAGGCCTTTTTTTGTTTGGGGTAGGAATTTTTAAGGTCTTTAAAAATGTATATGGAAATAAAGAGAATCTAGAATATGTAAAGCAACTTTGAAAAAGAAGGACAACATCACAGAGGTAACATGACCTGATTTCAAGACTCATTTTATAGTTGCAATAATTAAGATGGTGTGGCAGTGGCATAGAAATAGAAGTAGGTCAGTGGAACAAAATAAAGAGTACATAAGTTGATCCATACATATATAGACAGATGCATTTTTATTTTTTTGTTTGTTTCTGTTTGTGGCACTGGGGATCCAAACCAGGGCCTGGCACACACTAGGCAAGTGCTCTAGCACCAAGCCACAACCCCAGATCCTGTCCGTTTTATTTATGTATTTATTTACAAAAAATGCAAATACTTCAGGGGAAAGCAAATGTTACTGCATTGCATTGGATACCCATATGAAAATAAAAATAAATTTTGATCTATGCCCCATACTCTATAAAAAAATTAATTTTAAAACATTCTTTAAACCTAATATAAAACCTAAGCTACAAACATTTAGGAGAAAATAGAGGAGAAAAATCTTTGGGGACTTAGGTTAAGCAAAGATTTCTTAGATATCTCATCAAAAACATTTTATATTAAAATTAATAGAAGTTGAATCTTCTATTGCTTGAAATATACTTTTCAGTAAATAGAAATACTGACCAGACCAAAAAAAAATATTGACAACTAACACATGTAACAAAAGATTTCCATCCAGAATATATAAAGAATACTCTAAGTTCAACAATGAAGAAAATGTATTATGAAACCAGCAAAAGATTTGAGTAAATATTTTGCTAAAGAAAATATTCAATTTCCAAATAAGCACATGAACAGATGCTCAACACCATTAGACATTAGGGAAATGTAAATTGAAACCCCAAAGAAATATCACTGCACACTAAATAGAAATTTATCAGAGTTACCAAATTGAGCACTTGAAATATGTTCAGTTTGTTACGTGTCAGTGATACCTCAATAAAACTGTTAAGAAAAACACTAAAGCAATAGACCTCAAAGACAGGAGAATAATTGTGAAGAGATTCAAGATGTAAAATGAATCTGCAAAATCGCTGATTGGTAAAGCCCAACATTGTATCATGCCATGATTCCAAATCTAAAAGTAGAAGCTTCTACTTTTATTTGTGGGGTTAGCTTGGTATTCAGTTCTGTGGTGCATTTTTCAGGGTATACAGTCCATTGGTTTTGGAAGTAGAAGTCCATCCTTGAAAATACTTGTGAAATTTATGAGAAAATGTGTTTCTTGCTATATATTTACATATACATATTTGTACTTATATATTTATATAAATAACCAAACTAATTTATGCTTTTATGATGTATGGAGAAAAATACCTTCAGAATCATATACTGAATATAAAAACAGAATCAGTGCAGTTTCCTGGACCACTGTTAGAATATGCTTGTTGCACACATCCTGAGGCACCATTAATATAATTGATGATGAAAATAGCACTCCTCACAGTTGTGCATCAGGATGACCCTGGTGGTTTAGTCCTTTGGAATATAAACATGGTCTATTCTTGTAGCTTTCAACCTCAGGAATAAGCACACAGGGTGACTCAATGCCCCCTTTCAAGAGGACATTGCTGTGTGCTAAAGGTGGTTAACTAGCTCAGCAAATGTGCCTGTGGAGGTGATGTTCCTGTAAACTTTGCAACAATGCAGAGATGACTCGTATGTTGCAGATATAAAGTACACAGCCTAAAGTTTGAGGACAAATCCTAAAATATGACTTTTGTATTTAGCCTTGGAAGAAGATGGTGATTCAAGAAATCAAAAAGAGTGAAAAGGAGCTGTCCCTCTTGGAGATACAAGGGAGGAAGGAATAGGAGTAGGTCAAGTCCCCAGGCATTGGCTTCCTTTCACAAGTTTCCCTTTGTATTGACTTATATTTGATGTAGAAGAATTGAGTATTTTCTGAGACTGTGAAGATGGCGAGGACAACTTAGTTTATTTTTGTCAGAGACTTTAAAAGATAATTGTTTTAGGAACAGATAACAATAAGCCAGTCTTGCAAACAAGACATTCAAAACAAAGTCTATTTTTAACATTTTTAATTATACAAGTAATCCCACATTCGTTGTAGAAAAATTAAAAGATAAGACAACAACGGTAACAACAGTAATAAAAACCAGAAACTAAATCTTTGTATAATTACACTTCTTGGAGATATAATTCTAAATAATTTAGGGATGTCCTTCCAGATGTTTGCTTTGTGTGTGTGTGTGTATACATACACACACATTTATACACACACACATATATTTATACACACATACACACACACACACATACACATACACATATACCATACCCAGACACAGACACAGACACACAACCTCAGCCAGGGTTGTTGCTATAAATCAAAATACTTCAGATTGCTGGCAGCTTGGTCACTGACATATTCTCACCCATTGTTTTGTTATTTGGTCTGTTACCCAGATTTTAACTGTGCCCCTGGATACTTCCTTTATCCTGCACTTTTCTCCTTAGTTCCCAGTTATGATCTGTTTCTTGCTGTACTCCACACAATCTGCCAAGTCTTATTGGGTTAGCCCAACTATTTTTTGATAGGGAAACCCTTTAGGCTGTACTATAAATCTGCAGCCTGTGACTGAGGCTCTCTAGGTTGGATTTCAGGATGGGCTGGGTCTGCACCAATTTCATACATCTGGAAGAAAAGAAAAGCTTCAATACCTATCTGCTTTGTACTTCATAATTGCTTAAAAAATGTGAGTACCTACTGATACCTGCTGGCATGGATGAACTTGAAAACATTATGCCAAGTGAAAGGAGCCAGAGGCAAAAGACCATATCGTGAATGAATCCATTTATATGAAATTTTCAGAATGAGCAATCCATATAGACAAAAAGTAGGTTAGTGATTGCCAGAGGCTGAGAGGAAGGGGAAATAGGAGTGGCTGGTAATGGGTACAGGGATTCTTTTAGGGTGATTGAAATGTTCTGAAATTAGAGAGTGGTGATGATTGCACAATCTTGTGAAAAACATTAAATGACTGAATTATCCACTTCAATAGGTGCTTTTATCCTATTTAAATTATCTCTTAACAACAAAAAAATTTGTTAATTAAGTAAAATATTCAGGTATAATGATTTATTTACACAATGTAGTCTGCTTAGATATTTGGAAACATTTGAGAAACAAATTTTAGGGAGATAGTTGGGATTGTGGAGGTACAGAGAAAAAAAAAGTGCCTTTAGGCCTTTCAAGCCTAAAGTGCTTCTTCCCTAGGGAGGAAGTTCTCTTGATGACTGTAGAGAGAGCAGTAGCAGATACCTGCACACATATTCCTATGTTGAAAATGTATCTCCTGTCATGAACCTTTGAAATGCCTCTTCACTGCATAGGTAAATATAGAAGAAGCAAGGTTTGGCCTGAAGCACTGTTATCTTGTTCTCTGTCCCCTCAAAAGCTAAATTCAGTAAAAGTAATGAAATGTCAAAAATAACAAAAACAAGTTGGATTTCCCTAACAGAGGCCATTTTTCTGCAACATAACTGTTTCAACTGGATATTTCACCATGTCTAGGAATTGTAGATGGGATAAACATAATTTCAACATCTTTAGTGAGCTATGGAGCTCAACTGTCCACAGGACCCTGTGCCCTAATTACTTTGGAAAGCCATCTTTCCTATTCACTCTTCTCAGGAAAGTTAATAATTCTGTCTTCTCCAACTGCTGAGAACATGCCCTATTTTAAAAGGTCTCCAGAGGAAATGCTTCTTCAAAGAGATAGGACGACAAAGATTTGCCCTATGCAGCATTCCCAGTGGAGCTAATCAGCCAGGTGTCTGATCTCCATGGCGTCTACCTGACTCTCTTCTTCCCCCGCAGGACTCAACCACTCTCGGAAATAATTGTGAGCACAGTACACCTTTAGGGGTTTGTTTTTATTTTGTTTTGATGTATATTTTTTTCCAACAGACAAATTCCTTCCGCTTACTTAGTGAAGTATTGCACTAGGATATTGGTGATTCTCAGAGGTCCTGGTGGCTCAGAGGCTTAGAGCATCACTTGAGAGTAACCTCGTAAGCTTCTTCTTGACATTTCCTGCCTGGAAGAAATGGCCCCACTTCACTCAAACTAAAGATGGTTACTTTCTATCATTGCATTGATATATCCTGGGGCTCTTGCAATCCATCTCTTATGATGTCAAGTTCAGTCTTATCTCTTTGCAGAAAAAGAAAAAACAAACAAATTCCGATGAAGTACAGACTTGCCCAGGATGACCAAATAAAATAAAGATTGAGAATCTAGGCCTAGGGATCTATCGGGGTATTTCCCCATAGCTCACCATGCTACCCCACTGAAAGATTCATACCATTCCATTTAGATTCATGCTTCTTTCCCAATAGGAAGAATTATTATGATAATGTCACTACATCAACCATGAAGTACATGTTCCCCAGAAACCAGCAAAAACAGATGCTACATTTGAAAGGCAATTTGGTGCTGCTGTAGAGAACAGAAATTCTCTGGCAGTTCTGTATATTGGGCCAACATGAGGTTGCTGAGGCTCGAAGAACAAGACTCTCTTGAATAGTGTTTGCTTTAATTGATAACATTTTATCCATGTATTTTTCTGAATCTCCTGGCAGTGTTTTCCTGCTTTTAAGGATGTCATACTGGCAACTATTTTTGGAGGTGGCTGTTCAGGATGTTTCGTTATCATAAACCAGTTCTGCCAACAGCAACTAATGCAGACTTCAGTACCAACTATCCATTTTCCCCTCTAGATGGTTGTTTCCCCTCTTGGCTGTTATCCCATTGGACTTCCCAGACCAAACTAGATAGAACATGGGACAGTAGTCCTCAGTTGACATTTGTAAATTAGCTTCCTCTCTGTGAACAAAGTGTATTACTGATCAGACACCTTAGGTAACCAGGAGCCTGGGTTAATGGTACAAAGAAATATAACAAGAGACTGTACCCCCTGGCCAATTTCTAAGCCCAAAGTGAGTGTTAGTCAAGGGTTTTTGTCTTCTTGGTTTAATTCTTTAAGTCTTTTAAAAAACTTTTTTCATTATAATAAAAAAATACATGACATAAAAATTACCATTTTAACCAGTAGTGTTCAGTATATTCACATTATTGTGAAACAAGTCTCCAGAACATTTTCGTTTTGCCAAACTCAGACTCTGTACCAATTAAATGATCCTCCTTTGTTCCCTTCCTCTCAGTCCTTTTGGTCCTTGATAACTATCATTCTACTGTTTCTATCAATTTGACTGCTTTCAATACCTCCTATAATCAATGGCATCATATTTATCTTTTTATGACTATTTTATTTCATTTATCACAATGTCCTCAAGGTTCATCCATGTTGTAACATGTAACAAGATTTCATTCTTTTTAAGGCTAAATAATAATCATATTGTGGCATGTATTTACCATATTTGGTGTATCCTTTCATCTGTGGATAGACACGTCTTTGCTTTAGCCTCTTGGTTAGTGTGAAGAGTGCTGCTGTGGAACTTGGATGTACAGATATCTCTTTAGACCTTGCCTTTGATTCTCATTGAATGTGTGAATTCTTTACATATTGATTATTTTTAATGTATGGACTAAAACACAACAGGGCTTTATGATCATAAATTTAGTAATAGTCTTCATTAAACAAACAAAAACTCAGGAATATATTCTCTGACTCACCACAGTATTCCTTCAGCCTAGATTGGTGGAAAGTTTTAGCTTCCCCATTCTCTGGATAGGAAAATTGGAGCAATAATGTTCCTTCACATAGCCAACTAGCCGTGGAACTTGGCCTTGACTTCAGATCTGCTGATTTCCACCTAGGTACAGGAATCGACATTGGGGCTTAATTAAGAAACCGTATTCAGAAAGGAAAGGTTTGCCATTATTTGGGTAAAGGCTTACTGACTTTGGCAACAGGACTAAGTGTCACACTTTCCTTTGGCAACTGTGGTTATTTCTATCCAATTGCTATATATTTCCAAGAATGTTCCCTGTGGGACTATTTTGGCTTCCATTTATAAAATGTTAAGGGATAATAATACTTACCAAATACATGTCTAAAAGTTTGCACTGAAATGTTCCATGCTCTGCACCCCCTTTGCCATTTCCTTCTTTTCATTTGTCCTCAAATGCCCTTACACCCTCTATATTCCCCAGCCCTTTTGTTCCGCCTCAACATCAGACACTTCTCTATTCCTGCTTCCATGTTAAGATAAGTAACCAAAAGATTTTCAGCTTGCCATCCCATTATGTAACTCCAAATGCCAACATCATTTCTTATCTTTGTCCTGCCATCTGACATTAAGGCTACAAGCTGCACACTGCTCCTCCTTGCCTTCAGTTCATAAATGCACACACTGCCAGGTTTTCCTCTTACTCAAGTCCTCCAAGCTTATCTGCTTGCTAGCTCGCCATCCTATTTATGCATGGTCAGATGTCAGATGCATCCATAAGGAGCAGGAGCATCCCAGAATAGACAGTGTCTTGGAAAATGCATTCATCCTCACAAACCCTGTAGGGGAAAAGACACAGCTGCTTAGGAGTGTGCATTTAAGATGCACCAAGCAACAAAATGAGCCATTCCAATTCAGTTCATCTGCAGTGTTCTGTGTACACGTTCTTTGTCATACACACACACACACACACACACTCATGCACACACATGCATAAATGTCCAAAAAACATTACAAACTGCCTTTAAAAAACAAAGGCAACTATTACTTAAGAGCCTTGCTTTCTTATAAATATCCATACTGCATCTGGGTTATCCTGGAAAACAAGCCTTCTTCCTTCTCTTGTAATATTTTTGGTAAATATGTCCATGATGATACATCTATGTTAGTGAAGTAGGTAGATGTTGATCTGTGGTATGCACAAATATCATTTCTCTTACATGTGGCCAGAAAAATCAATCATTATAGGTACCAGGGAGTATGAGGGTATATTAGAAGTTTGTTCATTTATCTAATGAACTTTTCTTGAGCATTTTCTATGGGTCAGATGCACATTAGATATTGAAATAATAATCCCTTTTCCTGACCCTGTACAAAGCTTCTGTAGCTTGATGTTTCATTTATGCTATTAATTTACATGACTGTCTTTCCCCCCTAGCTCAGTGGAGGGGGGTACTAACTAGGGGTAATTTTATCCTTCAGAGGATATTTGACAATTTATGGAGACAGTTTTGATAGTTGCAACTGAGGAGATACTACTGATATCTAATGGGTAAAGGCCAGAGGTGCTGGTAAATGTCCTACAATTCATAAGACAGCCCTCCTCCACAAAGAATCGTCAGCCCAAAACATCAATAATGCTTAGATTGAAAATTATTGCCCCAGACTATGGGCCCTTGGGAACAGGAGCTGGGTCACCGTCATCTTTCCACCTCCACTGCTTCATGTGTAGAAGGGCCTCCCAAGTGGAAATAGTCATATTTGGTGTGGCATTCCAGGACTTTTACGGTGAATAGGCTACACACCCCTTTCCTAGAGACTTGCTGCTCAAATGTGATCTGTAGACCAGCAGAATTGCTATCACCTAGAGATTCATTAGAAATACCATAGCAAATCTCAAGCCGCACCCCAGACCTACTGAATCAGAACTTCATTTGAACAAGCCCTTTAGGGGAATCAACTGTACAGTAAAGTTGGAAAACAGTGACCAACAACAGGTTTTAGAGTCCAATCAATGGGGTGAGTAGGCTGTAGATGCAAGAAAGCAGAGGTCCAGGTTCCTATGGCCAGGATGAGCAAAGGGGGTCTACCTGGGTTCTCTGCTGGAGCACAGGGTCTAGGTGAACATAAATGAGGCCCAGAGAACAGCTGGGTTGAGGACCTTGGAGACCTCATTGGTAGTCCAGGTGAAACAAGGCAATCCCAATGGATTAGAAGGCAGTAGCAGGGACACCTCAGCCCAAGTGGCAGCAGCTGGGTCACGGAAAGGGGTTGGGATGAGACTCTAGGCAGTCCATGTTGAAGAGGAAGACTGCCAAGCAGCATTAAGAAGGAGGCTGACAGTGGGAAAGGACAGGCCATTTGCCAGACCCAGGAGAGGCCGAGGCTCTGAGACTGCGGGGGTGAGAGGCAGCAGCCCAGACTGGCTACAGGCTGTTCATTCCATCGTCTGGGTGGCTCGGGTTCATTAGGGGAATCAAGTTACTCAGAGTCATTATACAATAGCTCATAGTCCTTCCAGGATTTGATAATGTGGTAATTAACATGGGGATTCCAGGAATGCTTTGGATTGGAGTTCTGTCTGTAGAGGGCTGATGTGTCTGGAATCTGGATATTGAAAATTTTTATTTCAACATTCCCCATATTTCCTTCATGAAGGATCAGGGGACAAAAAAAAAAGAGCAAAAGGGAAAATAAAATCTAAATGGAAGGAAATCTCTCAGGGGTCAATCTGATAGCATTTGTCACTTTTTCCAGCAGCCCTTCTCAATCTGCTTGTGATCAAAATACTACCAATGTGTTTCAATATTGTGGCACTTTACGTTTCATGAGAGATATTCAAGGACTTGAATATTGTGCCTTTGTTAATTTGCATTCATTTCAAAAGTGACTGGAGTCCTTTCTTAGGGAGACCGTGACTTAACCCAGTTATCTTAGCAAATGACATCTTGTTGATCAGGGTCCCTCACAACCTCACCATGATTAGGAATATTTTCTTGTTCAGGAAGATGAGGAAGAATTGTTAACTGCTCTTAATGGAGCCAAGGGCCTTTCTTTCTCTGACCTAGGTTAGCTTCAGCAATTACATGTGTCTGACTTCAGACTGGAATCAAGTGAGGTCCTGGAAAACCCACAGTCCCCCTCATATTGCCAAGCGGACAAGTTTCCTAATCCTCTGGGGAATCACCAATGATTCCTCTGAGTATTTCTTATGGCCAATTATATTTCTGAGTTTTGTTTGCCCTTTTCTTTCCGATTGTGACCAGGTCTTGCAAGTCAATGTGTCACCATGTCTACTTTGCTTCTTTTCTCTTCCTCCAGTATCTCCAGGAGCCCACAGGAACTTATGAAACCAGAGGCCTCAGGTTTCCCCAATTTAAGATGGTCCAGGAGGGCAAAGTCTAGTTAATGGAACATTTTGTCCTTGAAACCTGGGCCACACTTGCCAGAATTTGGCGTACCTTGCCCACACAGCCCATTATATAGCAACAGTATCAACGTGTGCTATGTAATTGTATCTTCTTCTACTTCCTCCCCCACTGTTGGCCCTGTGAGAACCCTGGTTACTGCTATGACTCTGAAGGTGGCCAGTATGTTTGCAGCTAGGCAGATAATAAGCCTTAAAGTAAAATTTCCTCCTCTTTGAGAAATACTCTTTCCTACTTAGGGGAGCAGGAACAATCTAGATTTCAAGCACCCAAATTTCTAAAGCAGTGAAGAATGAGGTCTTGGGAATCATCCAGAGCTGATTGCAAATCCCGGCTTCACAATTTACTGGTTGCATGGCCTTGTGTTGGTATGTGACTTCTCTAAGACTGTTTTATCATCTGTAAAATGTGTGTCAAATCAATAAGAACTTGAGAGGATTTCTCTGAGGACAACATGAGGTAGTGCTTAGCACAGTGCTTGGCATAGACTAGAGGAACCGTCCTAATGCTTACCAATTGCACTTGGCTCACGGGGAATATAAAAGCAAGCTCCTCTTGTTTTCTGTTTGTCACCAAAGCAAGAAGTAGGTGTTTTGCCTGTCATTCCTTTCCCCTTTGGAAGCCTTTGTATTGTGTATTGACTTCCTGTCTCTTAGCCAGGGATTACCATGGAGGTTCTAGGTGTGAGGAGATATGGAAGTTTAGGAATCTCAGGTGTACTCACAGGAGATTCTTTTGAAGATCTAGCCACTTTTGTCTTTTGAAGATCTAGCCACTATTTTGTCCACACTACCCTAAGCTCATTTCCAAGGGGTCACTCATTTTTCCTAAGAGCATAGAATACAGTCCAGGGCTAATTGTATCCTCTTCGAGCCAACTGCATTTCCACTCTGAAGGATGTTGGGCAAAGGCAGATGGGAAACTGTTGCGGTTACAATACAGAACAATAGAATTAAGGGCAAGAAAGAATGTAGGCAAGAAACCAAGACTCCAAATTCTCTAGATGGCCACTCTCACAAATCTAAGTGTTTCCAAGTCACCGCTCGAGCACCCCTTCCTGAGAAGCAGGCTAGTCATTTCCAACTTTCTTTGATCTCCCTTTTTCTTCTGGGTGTCACATCCAGTTTGGGAATAGGACCAACAGATCTCCCAGGGTTCTCTGAATTCAAGGTGAACAATCCAAGTGGAGGATGCATTTGTCCACTGTTTGTTAGAGAACAAAGGGAAATAAAGAGAAAGAAAAGAGGACAGTCTAACTGGCGACAGTGCAATCTTATTATTAAAGTGTCTCTACTAAGTTTTTCTCCACCTCATGGAAAGCAGGACATCACTTAGGCAATCAATTCCTTTCATGGATAATGAATGTGGACATCTTCCCTGGCATTCTGGTGGCAGAAGATGTGGAAACAAATTGTGTGTGACACAGGGCCACAGAGACATTAGCTGGTAGGTGCAGCACACAAACTCTCTGCTACTCAAGAGAGGTGGGTTGTACAGTGCCTGCCAGCCTCCTGTCCCGGTCACTTGATGAGACATGCTCTGGGTAACTGCCTTGTTTGAGAACCAGATGCCTGGAACTCCAAGTTTTTCATACTCTAGATAGCCTGTACCTTTTGGCCAAATGGATCCAGGTTCATTGTCACTCTTTACTCCCTGTATGTGGCCAGTGGGGTGGAAGGGCTGGGGTTGGCAGAAGGCAAGATAAGGCCAAGGGCAGAGTATGGACTCACTGAAGACTCACTGTGAAACCCTTTACTCTGAGTGTCCCAGAGAAATATTTCTAGATTCTAAATCAAGAACCATCATCATCAATAATAATACCACACAATTGTATTTATATAAACTTTTGATTTTCAGCATGCTTCAGTGATCCATCTTTCACATCATCTTTAAAACATGACCCCAGAGTGTGCAAGTTATTACTATTTCACAAGTTAGCGAGTGTTGCACACAATGCTGGAACCACAGTTTTCTAATTCCCTTCAAAATGGAGTGAGTTGTAGGACCTATCTAGAAGTGATCCAAAAGATTAAACTAACTCATAATCTACAAGGACTGCAGAATGTTGGTGAATATTGTTGTGTATTTTCTTTTTCCTGGAACTAATGCCTCTATCTATCCCCTATATACCTTATCCCTTAGAAAATTATTCTTTTTATATGAGGACAGAAAATTTTCTTCATAAACCCCATGAAATTAAAGCCATTAAAAGCACAGTTTCCCCAGTTTTCCAATCCTATGACCAATTCCATTTATGGGAAGAAAATAGCGTGATTCCCAGTTGGCATGTGGGTGGAAGCAATGTGTCGGACAAAGTGGCTGATTTGTGTCTCCTGTGTGTGCCCCATTTCCATTACCCACATACTAATCAGCCTCAGTAAACAGGGTGACACTGCATTTTAGAATATGCATTTCATAATTTTCTCAGTCTGTATGAAGCTCACAATTTAAAGATATTTCTCTTAGTTGTGTACAGAATTGTTCGTTTGAACATTTTAAAGCAGTAGCCCCTCCTCTTGGATTGAGGATACGTCATTAAAGATTTATCCATTCCCTGGAATGGTTAATCTCCCAATACTAAGATCACTACACTTCCAGGTAGTGAAGTGTTTTAAGATTACTGAGTATGTTTATATATGTTAAAAAGCTGTATAAAATATCCCATTTGCTTAATTTTTCTAAATATACAGATGACTCGTATTCAGAAGGTTAAGGCTTTAGATCTGTGATTACATATTTGCTTTATACAAACTGGAGACAAAACATTGTTTTTATCTCAGGATATAGGTGTTACAGGGCTGGGGACTTCCAGGAAAGTGAGGCAGTATAAAGACTCCCCTCCTTTAAACCCGCATTCTTGCAGTCAAGTCAGAAAGATTTCAGACATGTCACTCAAAGTAACAGGCATGATTTTATTGAAAGGATAGGAAAAGGGAAAGGGGAGACTCTCAAGGGAGAGAATGAGTCCTTCAGAGAGGAGAGGGACAGCGTGACTTTCCTACACTCCAGTTTTATTGGGGATTCCAGAGAAGTTTCCAGAGAGTTAACCCAGGTCTACCTCTTGAATTTTGATAGCAGGATGACATTAGACTTTCACTTCCCCTCTGCCATGACAACTTTAGGTCACTTTTGCCCATGCTAACAAATCCTGTTTTCTTACAGATTTTTTGGTTATGAGCAATTATCATTATCTCCCCGAGTTTCAGGATCTGATCTGTGAAGAGGGTCACAAAAGAGTCCCCCTTCAGGGTAATTGGGATTCCTCTTATCAACATTGATTTGGGGCTGTATTTCTCCTATAGATAACAGACAGTTTGCTGAGAAATATGACATAGCCTGCCCACTTAAGCCAGGCAGGGCTGCAGGTAAATTATTTCTTGGAAAATAAAGTATGTGGGAGTTAACACAATGGGCCCATTTTATGGAATTATTCCCTTAACCTCATATTCCCACCACTCGCATCTGTCTGTCCCCTATCATAGGGACATATTGAAATTAGGTATTTTAAACTTCTTTCCAAAAACTAGATAAAGTCAGGCAGGTCAGTTATCATTCCATTACAAAGTAGAGAATGATAGATCTAGGTATAATTTTAGACCTGAGGAGATCATGAAACTTTCCAATACTTTTTTGTTTTAGATTTAGAACTCAGTTTCTTAGGGATTAAGAGGTGTATCTAGAATCACACAGCAAGAAAGTAGCACATGGCATGACTATAAATCATCTTTTTAAAAACCCTGTGAATCTCCTAATAAACAATTATGGAACATGTATTTATATATCATGGAGTCACTGGTTCTGAAACAGGAATTCAAAAATTAATAAGATATAATGTCTGTCCTCAAGGAATCCACTTTCTCTTTCTGTGACTGTTGACACAGTTCTTTGTGGTAAAACCAGGAGAACCCACAGATATTGTCTACCTTCTGTCTAGCGAGACAATTAAGAAAAATTTTTAAGGTAGTCAAATGACCAAGACAGAGCTCTATGAGGTCAAGGAGGACTGCAATTGTCAAGTAACAACCATACAAGAGTGTTTTACTTAATGTCAACCTAGCCTAGAGGGAGTTTCTAATAGAGAGGCACAGAATAGATCTGTCCAATGCTTTGTCAACTATCTGGGTGAAAATACAATGTGATTAGTGAACTCGATGATGTTGTAAAGGAAAGAGAGTCCATACTA
Source organism: Marmota marmota marmota (assembly GCF_001458135.2). Lineage (NCBI taxonomy): Eukaryota > Metazoa > Chordata > Mammalia > Rodentia > Sciuridae > Marmota > Marmota marmota. The sequence goes on from NW_025999977.1 coordinate 29,002,988, forward strand.
GTTTCAGCATTACCAAACATTTCTCACAAGATGTAAAATAAATCATAAATAAAATGATGGAATAAATATAAAATACTGCCGGAAACTATCTAGCATGATAACAGCATAATTATTTTTTTTTCTGTCACTTTATTTTTTTTTATTGGTTGTTCAAAACATTATAAAGCTATTGACATATCATATTTCATACATTAGATTCAAGTTGGTTATGAACTCCCAATTTTACCCCAAATACAGATTGCAGAATCACATCGGTAACACATCCACATTTTTACATAATGGCATAATTAACTAAACAATTTAGTTCTTTATTTCATTAAAATTTTTAGCAGAGTTCTGTCTTTAATTTTGTTTTATTTAGTAAAAAGAGAAATAAAAAAAAACAGTCACAGGTAAGATTTAGGAAAATTGTATTACAAATGACAAAGTGAAAATTTTGACTTCAGCAGTTAAAATTTTACCCACGAGTACCTGATTTCTTAAAGGTCTTTTAGCATTCTATATAGAAGCAAATTTTGACCTTCTCTACTTTCCTTAAAGCACTATTTTGACTTTTATCCATTACATCATGAATCTTTTTATATTGCATATTTTGTTTCAACACACTGGCAGGAGGAATGATGGATGTCTTAAGTCCATAATAACTATTCCTACTGTTTCCACACATTAGCATACATTTGTGTAAAGAAAACATGCAATTTAGCATTTTTTTTTTTTAATTTTTTATTGTGGGTTGTTCAAAACATTACAAATTTCTTGACATATCATATTCCACACTTTGATTCAAGTGGGTTATGAACTCCCACCTTCACCCCATACACAGATTGCAGAATCACATCAGTTACACATCCATTGATTTACAAATTGCCATCCTAGTGTCTGTTGTGCTCCGCTGCCTTTCCCATCCTCCACCCTCCCCCCTCCCCACCTCTCCCCTCCCCTCCCCTCCTCTCTCTCTACCTCCTCCACTGTATAACCCTGAGGGTCTCCTTCCATTACCATGCAATTTCCCTTCTCTCTCCCTTTCCCTCCCACCTCTCATCCCTGTTAAATGTTAATCTTCTTCTCCTGCTCTTCGTCCCTACTCTGTTCTTAGTTACTCTCTTTATATCAAAGAAGACATTTGGCATTTGTTTTTTAGGGATTGGCTAGCTTCACTTAGCATAATCTGCTCTAATGCCATCCATTTCCCTGTAAATTCTATGATTTTGTCATTTTTTAATGCAGAGTAATACTCCATTGTGTATAAATGCGGTATAGCGATACCAGACTTCAAACTATACTACAGAGCAATAGTAACAAAAACAGCATGGTACTGGTACCAAAACAGGCGGGTGGACCAATGGTACAGAATAGAGGACACAGAAACCAATCCACAAAACTACAACTATCTTATATTTGATAAAGGGGCTAAAAGCATGCAATGGAGGAAGGATAGCATCTTCAACAAATGGTGCTGGGAAAACTGGAAATCCATATGCAACAAAATGAAACTGAACCCCTTTCTCTCGCCATGCAATTTAGCATTTACTTGCAATTTCAAATGTCCACTCATTGAAAATCATAGAGTAGTAATTAGAGAGTTTGAAGAATTCACCAACTGATTTTTTCACCTAAACAGTCAATAGGAAAAAAGTCAGAAAATGTTTTATAAAGTCAGAAAAGTTAATAAAATGTCATTTTAACTAAAAGTTTAATAGATCTCCTAAATGAGGCATAATACCCTCATGAAAAAGATATCAATTTGTTGGTATCATCCTGTCTCTCTCCCTTTAATAACTAGAAATTCTTCCCAGAAGGTAGTCAATAGCCTCTGCATATTTCAAGCAACTCTGAACAAAGTGATGTTCCAGGAAATTTTGAGATCTAGTCATTTTGCCCTTGGGATCTCCTACTTAAAGAAAAAATACCTGATGCACTTTTTAGCATTTTTTTTCTAGAATCACTTTTAATATTTTCCAGTTGCCACAGAGGGAATACTGATGTACATTGCATATCCAATCTGTCTAAATGGATTAAGATGAGTAGATTAAAACCTGTTCCTTATTTCTATGCTGACTCAATTATTATGTTATTTGTCCAAGAGTCAGGAGCAATAACAAGCTCTAGGCAGTTCTCAAATTCTCAGAACAGCACCAGGCCACCAAAAATGCCTTTCTCCTTTCCTCACCAGCACCCTTTCTCCGGTTCACATACAATACTAATTATGTTATATTTTCACCCAGATAATTGACCTCCACCTTCTGCTCACAACAGTAAGCTGTTGAAGAAGTAGCAAGAGAGAGGAATTTTCCCCTAAGCCTTAATGATTGCTGTCTCTAGACATAATGAATCCTAAATGTAAATTGTTTGTGAATGGGCTGAGAGTAAAGTGCCTGTGTTATTAATGACTTATTAAATTTACTTTAATTGATAGGATTAATAAATCTTATAACATTATCAGCACATAGGACTTAATAAAATCCAGTGTCAGTATCTCATGATTCACAGGTATCTCTGTACCTCATTTACTTCTTAATATCAAAATCTTCCAGTGGGATCTAATTGTGCCCTTTGTCATTCACCACATGATAGCTTTCATAGCATATCACTAAATAAATAAAACAAATATTAGCACACAAAGATAGAATTTCTTGTTTCAATAATGTTTATACATATTTTTAAAAATACACACTTTTAGAATTATAGTAGACACCAAATCATTGCAACTTCCATAATGATTTTTATATTCAATATGACATTAAATCCATTTTTGTTAAATAATTTATGTGTATCGATTCTTTGTAGTCATCATTTTTCTCCTCTTTATGCTACATATCTAAAGATATTTGGGAACAGTTTTAAACCTAAAGCTCTTTACTGTCCTCCCTCCACAATATAAATCATTCATACAGATTGTAAGTACATATGAATATAGACCATATTTTTAAATGGATTATTTAATAACACCTTTTAATTATTAGGGGAAAAAAGCTATGACCAGTAAGTAAAACACATTTTTAGTTGTTGCTTCTAGAGTGATGGTGGGAATGCATTTAATTTTATTTTAATAACACAAGAATTTACAATATTTTGTCATATAGAAATACAAAATTATAAAAGTTGGGAAGTTTTAAAAAGTAAAAACTAAAAGTCCACCTCAAGGTTTTGTTTGCAAATAAAAGGTGGCTGCTAGTTGGTTTTGGACAGATTGTTCAAGGCCTTCTTAGGCACTTATTTGTACATGTGTAGATATACAAACAGTGCTATTTTATTAGCACTGTATGTAGTTAGTTATTATACTACCTGCCTTTTTTCAATTTAAAACTATGTTCTAAATAGTTTGTCAATAAATATATAATAAAAATATAAGTCTACCACATTTTCAAACTGCCTGCATGTATTCAAACCTTACCTTAGCCACTCTGCTCACCCACAAGTTACTTCATCTTCAACAAAAACTGAAGATCGCCATTATGAAGACTGAGTTATTCTGTGAAAAGTGCCTAGAACAATTTCCAACAGATAGCAATCAATATATACATATGGGGAAAATCCCATTTGGGGGGGACATTTATTTCCAAATATTTTTTAATAAACAATGCTGCATTAGAAATCTTTATGCTTAGGAAACTTTGACCTTAGAAACTTTGACCTTAGAAAACTTTGCTTATGAAACTTGACCAGTGAGATAAACTCTTGGAAATAGAATTGCCTGATCACAGGGCTTGTATAAATAATCTCCTCCCAATTTTGACGATAAAGATGTCTTATTGCAGTTTGAAGTGAATAAGTGGCAAATGCTAGTTGGTTTCTCTCTTACTATTCAGTGCCTCATTTGAAAACTTAAATAGATTGCTATGGATTCTGTTGATTCCAACACCTTTTATATTCAAAACTCACTAAACCTACTACATAAACCTTCATGTAACTATCAAAAATGCCTTGACCACTATGCCAATCAATATAATATCTATATTCTGACTCAATAATTTTAAGAGTTTGACCTTTTCTCCTTTTTGATGACAGATACTATATAAATGGATATTCCTTAAAGAAGACTGTAAAGCCCCCTTCATCCATATGTCTGCGTATGTTAATAGCAGAAAATAAATCACTCACAAATAGTATTCAATTGAGAACTTCTTAGTTTCTTTGAAGAAAACATCAAGAACCTAGGTCACAAGCTTAATTGCTTTCTCTGCCCTTTGCTTAGCATCAATACAGGGATTTTTCTTGCACCTCCAAAGCCTTAATAAAGCTAGTTATTAAAAAGTCCCTGGTATTAAGGGGAGATGGCAATGTTAAATTTCCACCTGGACTAGGCTTCCATGGAGAAAATGTGACTTAAAATATGAATAATTGAAAATTTCCATGACTTGCACACAAACTCTAAAACTCCATGTTCAGATGAAGGTCTATTTAATTGAACACAGCAATATCAGTACAACTTTATTTAAAATCCAGGGCTATCATGGTCAGTTTTATTGCAGATCCTCCATTCACTCATTTGCTACTTACTTATTTCTAAACTTTTTTGATGTGACAAATTTTTATTTTGCTCCTACCACATTAGCATACATGTTCCCCACCTTTGTGAGGATTTCATGCCAGTAGGCGGCGACACAAATAAGAAAAGAAACAAACCAAAACTGCAAATGCAGATTATGAAATGATGCTATAGAAAGTTCAAAGAGTTCAGTAGAAGACTGAATAAGGAAGAGGGCCTGATTTAGTTTACGTGGTCAGGCAAATAAATAGCGGGGGACAAGCATTCCAGGCAGAAGAACAGTGTGCACAAGGATTTTATTGCAGTTTTTTTTAAAAAAATATAATGTACTCAAAGAAGGGATAGAAGGCCACTGGAACAAAATAAGGCAGAAGGTAAACCTGAATCAAGATGGAAAGACTCACAGGCCCTTCTCTAAAATTATTTATGCACTCTCAAAGTCAGTTGATACTAATTTTCACATGCTTATTCTCTCTGCCCCACCTGAGAAAATAGATGGTTTTATTAGAGAGGTAGGTAAGATAATAGGTAAAATAATAGAACATTCATTTTTATCTCCTGTTGGCACCATTCAGGGGCATAAATCCACTGGTCCAGCAGCCCTTGGCTCAGGATGATTTAACAAAAACAAATCTAAAAATACAGTGGTACAAGGGCCAGAGGTGTGACTTGTGGTAGAGGGCTTGCCTAGAAGGCTTGAGACACTGCGTTCCAATCATAGCAACACACACACACACACACACACACACACACTGGTGTGTTGAGAAAAGAACCATTATTTTCTGGAGTCAATTTACAGAAGGCTTCCAAGGTTTTATTGATTTAAAAGATCACAATCACTCCTCCGGGTACACTTCCCTCTATTAGGTCTTCTATCCACACCATATTGTAATTTGAAATGAGCCTTCCTGAGACAGGTCTGTCCCCATGATGGATAATCATGTCAATTGTGGCAGGTGGCCAAGTGGGTCTCCAGAGAAGTGCCTCTGGAAGCAGCTTTCCACAACAGCATCCCCTAAATGGAGACAAAGCCCGAAGTTCCATGGGAGGCTCCCTGCTTGTTTGGCAGTTTAATTGCCTAACCCTCCAAATTGCCATCAAATGATGATGCAGGGGAAATGAGGATGAGAAAAATAATGGATCAATGACTTGTTGGCAGTCGGCGTTTGAAAGCTCCTCTCGTGCACATCGAATCCCATGTAGAGAAGTTCTGAAGACATCTTTTGTCAATGCCCACATGCAAGCACATGCATCACGGAAAGAGCAAACCCTGTACATTGATCTCATTGGCTTCATTTGTCCTCTCTCTCTTCTTAATTCCTTTCCACTCTAGCACCTGTGAAACTCGACCTTTTACATGTGGCAGTATTAGAATAGACAACTAACCGTGTGGGGCTAGAAGTTAATGTGATATTAGATCTCTGGCAAATGTTGATCAGAGAGGTGTTTTAACCTCTTTGCATCTTGTAAGATTTTTTAAATGAGCTGGTAGGTGCTGAAAAAGGTAAAGGTGACTTTTCCAATAATTAGGATATTGTGACTGAGTATGACTTGCGCTTCTCAGTAAAAATTAAGAATGAATCTATTTTAACTCATTTTATGGAGATAGGATTTTCAAAAGTTTGTATTAACTGAAATATCCAGTGAACAAAATACATTAACATAAAATAATTAAGAGATTGTCGAAGAACATGGGAGTTATTTAAGTATTTGAGGATATGGTGCTTTCAGAGGCAATTCAAGTAGCACTTCTCTTGAGTGACAGGTGGGCAGACTCAGGCATGAAGCATTTTCAAAATGTGAATTCCCATTATGCCATTTATAGAAGTGTACTCCTATGTCCACAAACCCTGGAGGCAGCTCCTTCTTATTCTCCTCTTTCTCCTCTTCCAACTTCTCCTTCCCCTCCTCCTCCTCCTTCTCCTTCTTCATTGAATTGAACCCAGGTGTTCTCTACCACTGAGCTACATCCAGCCCTTTCCCTTTTATTCTGAGACAAGGCCTTACTAAGTTGCCCAGGCTAGCTTCGAACTTTCAATCCTCCTGCCTCAGCATCCTGGATAGCTGGGATTATATGTGTGCACCTTCACCACATCTGGAAAACCCTGGCTTTTGTAAGAAAAGCTTATCATAGTGACTTATGTGCGCATAGGGGTGAGTCATAGTGTGCAAGTGTTTCATCAAGAAAGGAACCCAAGAGCCCTGGGTGACTTCTAGAATGCAAGCAGAAAGACTTATCTTCCTGTCACTGATGCACCACCTTTGCTTTTCTTTCCTTTAATTTTTATTTATTTATTTTTATTGAACACAGAAAGTAATATATGAAGTCATAGAATTATATGAATGTCTTTAATCAGCTCTTAAAGGCACTGATTTAACAGTTGGACACTTTTTTGCATTCAACAGTGGCTTTACATTTTAGGTTGGCAAGTTTATTTGAGAAAACATTTCCAAAAAGTAAGAACACAAAATTTCTACTCTTCTGACTCTTCTTAGAAAACTGGTGAATAAGAAAGACTGAAGTTGCCTTCATCTAGTTCCCTTATAAATAAAACTGTAATGCCCACTTGACACTCACTGTAGGGGCCAATCCTGATATTTAGTGGATATGAACTTTACCTGTTGTAGATAACATTGATTTTTTATGTCTGGAAACTATACCAGCTGCTGCCATGTTTCTGTCACAGACACAAACCATAGAGAAAATTTCTGGTCAGATTTTTTTCATCATAGTTGCCAGAGAAGTCAATTAGCTTAACCAAATTGCTTGGAGCTTTTTGTATTTTTTAACTAGAGTGTATCAAAAGACAGGAAAATACCTATCTATATGGACTTAAAGGTCCATATAGAATATTCATATAGGATTTTGAAAATCTGTGAGGATAAAGTTGTTAAGACACATCATTAGATAATAATGGGATTTCATGAGTCCTTCAAATCCAGCTAACTATGTATAAAATTATGTATGGCAACAAAAATACTTTGTTTTCTTATTTCAAAATAAGGCACTGTTTTTTTTTAAGAGAACTTATTTTCTTTTGCTATAATTCATTTATTTTTGAGCACTTAACAAAGACTCTGGTGGACAGTTAAATAGGAAAATGAGAAAGCAGCAAGATCATTCAGGAAATAAGTTATTATATATCCGGCCATGATTTTGCCACAATCTTTTTTTTTGGATAGTTTATCTGTATCAATAGAAGAAGATAAAGTAATTGTGCAAACTATGCAGGGTACATACACCTTAACATCCAATGTCATTTCCACCTTTTGTGAGAATAAATGCTGTAGATAGGTCAAAGAGGAGGAATAGATTTGCCTAAACTAAGGTAAAAGCAGAGAAAACTTTAAAAATATATATAAGCAGCAGAAGCTGGATGCTGTGTTGCATGAATGTAGTCAGTCCCAGCTACTTGGGAGGATGAGGCAGAAGGATCTCCTGAGTCCACAAGTTCTGAGACCAGCCTAGGAAACATAGCAAGACCTCATCTCTAAGTAAATAAATAAATAAACAGAAAACTTTCTGGCTGTAAAAAAAGCAGCAGTCCTTTGCCTTTCACACCACATTCCTTGTTCATTAACTTACAGTGTCCTTGACTTAACAGAGCTAAACCGTCCAGCTAGCAGTCAAACTTGAGACCAGATCATCAGCAAAAACCTCTCCTTCCCTCTCTCCGATTCTCACCAAATGGTTCCATATTATCCCAAATTCACCTTTTATTTCTCCAGCAGAACACTTGCTTCAGAATTCTCCTAGCACCAACTACTTACCTATATACATTTCTCTTCTCTCCTACCTTCTTACTCAAACCCCATCTGTCAGCCAATTGGATCACTTCTTTTTATTTTTAATTTTTACACTATTTTTTTTTAATTTCCATGTTGCCTTTCCAAGGAATAAGTGTATGTGTTATTAGGCTGCAAAATAAGGCATACTGGTGAGAAAGTTTGGGAAGGCACTTTTGGATTCCCTCACAAGGCCCAAATGGGAAATACTATTTGTGACTTGAAAAGGGAAAATTATGCCCTTTGCATAGTAACATAAGCTATGCTAATGAATTTTCTAAGCAAATCATTCTTGCAGAGTTTAACTGTATTTTCTATGAAAACCAGGATTTGGTTCATTACCTAGTTTTTAAATTCTTTTGTGGTATATGTCCTTGCACTTTCTTCAAAGGCAAAAAAAATGATATTGCTTAAAGATTTTATACTCATTTGCGTGGGGGAAAAAAAGAATCCATCATTGTATTTCAACATTAAATTGAGCCCTGAAACAATGTTTTTACAAAACATTCAGTATTTTCCAGTCAAGAGATAGTCAAGTAATAGAGGCATCTTAGAAGCAAAATATATTTTGAGGTTCCGTGAAGAATGAAAGAGTGTTGTTCACTTTAGCCTGATGGTGTACTGGTAAAATACTGCCCCCTCCATCCTTTTCCACATCCAAAGTGTAGCATTTGCCAATGTCCATGAAGAAAATACTACATGAACAATTTCAAGTTACCAACATTTGGTCACTGAATACAGATCTGGGGAGGTATACGCCCAATTGAGTCTCACACCCTGGCATAAAGCACAGTTATTTACACTGAGAGTTATCCTCAGCTCAGGCATTTCATCTGTGGTGGAAGTGGAGGAGAGGAGGCAGGAACAAAGGGAGATTTTGCCATGTCTCAGCCAACAAGAAAATCCCACACCACAGGGGCTGTGCTAAAGCCAGGTCTCCCCACCGTGGAACTCCTGTCATTTCTTTTCTCCTTTAGCTGTGCACACATTTCTTTTGAAGGCTATTGTAAAATCCTAATCTTTGTTTGTTTTTGTTTTTGTTTTTTATTGATCAGTGATTAGCTTTCCTAAAATGTAGTTCTGTTCTATAAAAACAAAGCAGATGAGAAGTTCACTTTAAAATTTCATATCATGTGTAGGAAGTCTTAGGAACAATTTTTTCTGGGGTTTTGGTTTGTTTATTTTCTGGATGAAAATGTATGAAAACACTATCAGGAATCCAAACCTCATGCAGGTTGATGAGCAGGACACTACGGGTCGCCTGAAGCACTGCATAGGGTCTGGCAGTCTGCAGGAGGGTGGTGCAGGTGCAGAGGAGGGCAGCAGAAGGGGAAGCAGAGGTGGTTTCTAAGCCAAAGGACAGGAACTGATTCCACATTAAAATTCACTTTTCTTTTTCTTTTTGCTTTAGGCCACCTTACATTCATTAGTTTCATGGCCTGTGTGTGCCCCTCCCCTTTCCAGAATCCCCGCAGGAGCCCCATCAGCTCTATAGCTTGGCAGGGCAGAGTGGTGTCAGTGATGAGCAGTGGAGCCAGCGGGAAATTACCTTCTGTTTCCATTCTTCTTCTCTGCCCTGTAGAACTAGCCAGGAGTTAAAGAAGCACAGGGAAGTCAGAGCTGAAAAGTAAATGAATTTGCCTAGAGCCACCATAGCTAGTAAATGACAGCGTTCCTTTTTGAATCCATGGTTTAGCTACCTCCTGATAACTGGATCTTTACCACTGCACTGTTCTTCTCCATGTAGAATAAGAAAGTGCCTGGCTTAGAGTCTCATTGAGAGTTCATGCAGAACAGCTGGGAGGAGAGAAGATAAAATTATATTTTCCCACTGACCAGGATGAGTCTTGATTATCAGTGCCTGCAGAGCCCCATGACAGTTTCCCATCCTCAAGTCCCCATCTCTCCTCCTCCCCTGTTCCTCACTCCAACCTTCACAACTCTGTCTTGCTGTTATAGTAATTAGGAGCTAAGACTCACCCTTGTGACTACAACTCTCTCTCTCTCTCTCTCTTCTCTCTCTCTCTCTCTCTCTCTCTCTCTCTCTCTCTCTCTCACACACACACACACACACACACACACACACACACACACCCCTCACTATTTCCCTGCAGGCCTAACAGAGACTCAGTAATAGGACTGCTTTTCTGCAGGAAGCTTTTGGGCAAGTGTATCTCTGGCATCCCAGATATTGTTCTGGTTAGAACAATAAAATATCATGAATTTGTTTCGTTCAGTCTATGATTGAAAGCCATTATGGATAATGCAAGTTTTTGTAAGTGTTGAACTCCTATTACATGTCTGCGAACATGTACAGACTGTTATCAACTGATATTTTGGAAACACAACCATTTTGGAAGCTCTTAGCTTTCGATGTCTTACCCAGCCTCTGAATTTTTCACCTAAGATGTCTTGTACTGCTCTATAATTATTATACTTGTATTTGTCTTTTCTAGTTGGCTAGATACCACAATATCACATATTATACTTTTGTCTCAAATTGGTTTTGCTCAATAAATATTATTTGCTGACCAACTATAAACATGGTAAGACTTATCTATTTTAGTATCTTCTACCGTAAAAACAAGATTTGGAAGCTCAGTAAAACATCATTTATCAAGCTGAAAATTGTTTACGATTCCCTTTAGAAAGTAGGGAGACTTGAAGACCTATTAACTCCTCTAGAAGAGTTCAGAGATCACTTATAAACCCTTCCAGGGACTCCTTGAAGTGTGACTCCTTGGCTCAAATTGCAGTCAAATGGCCTGAAGGCATGACTCCAGTCTGCCTGTGGTTGTATCAGCTTTCTCTTGAAAGTGCAAGAAAAAAACACATGTGCAGAGCTGGCTCAACCATAAGCTTGGTCAGACTAATTAAACACATATGACTTATGAGGCAACCTGATCTGTGGAGCACTGGCATCATCAGTTGCTCCATGGCCACATGGTAGTCCTTGGTTGTTTGATTTCAACTGAAAGTTACTTTCAGAATGGTTCTGATAATATGTGTGCATGTGAATACAGTTGTCCTTCTTGGCTCAGGACTATGCAGAGAATTATCAGTGGCACAGAAACAAAGTTGTCTGGCTCATTAGACTGGCCCTTAGCACAATTGCCTTGGAACTTAATTTTCTCACTTTACAGCTCAGTCATCAAAGATGAAATCAGGTCTTTCCTATTGAACATCAAAGGCTGCTCCCCAAGGAGTTCATTGTCCACAAAAACCTTTAAAACTCAATAATTGATTTTTAAAGAAAGCTCTTGCAGTAGTCTTTACATAAGCATGTATCCAGTATAGTTACATCTAAAAATATATGCACTTGAGACAATGGCAACCTAGCAGAGCTGCCCTTATGTCTGTGATCTGTTCTGAAATTGCTGCTTAGATTATAGTGTGGAAGCTTGGGTCAGAAACAGATCAATAAAAGATTTCCTCCTGTGAGTCTGGGTTTACTCCTCTCTTTGAAGATAAAATTGGGGTGGAAAAAATGGAGTAAAAGTGTCCACTTTCAGAAACTGCAAAAGGCACCACGGTAGGCTATTCATTCACTCCTTGGACAGGTGTCTTTTGCCTGGTATTGCCCATGATGTATCAGACACTGTTCTAGGAGAGCAGGGAAGCAGCCCAGAGATCTGACCTCTCGGAAACACTTTTACTGGTTCTAAGATTTTTCTTCAGTGGATTTTCTTAGTATTACTCATGTTTCAAACATTATTTTGGCAGTTGTTCTCCAAACAGAAGACCACATGAAGAACCTCAGGCAAACTAGTCTGTTGTTAAACATCATGAGAGGAAAAAAAAGAAAAAAGAAACAAGCAAAAAGTAAAAAATTCCATCCGTAATATGTTATTTTTTGAGGTACAAGGACCAGTGTGATTGATTTTTCATTTCTATTTCAATTGACTGGATTTACAAGTTATTTTGTTGGAAAAACCTCATTATCAAAGTCCAGTGAAGAGAAATGAACAAAACCAGAACCCCTGCAGGTGTCCTTACCTTGTATGAACAAAATTATTTACTTTGTTTAACCAAGAGAGCAATTATTTAACTTGGCACACAAGGCTCAGAAGAAAAGCCAAATTATCCCTGGTGTAAACACGGCTGTCTTCCCCTGTCGGTGATAGCGGGCCATTCCGTTGGTGTCATTCCCTAGGCTTGGGTGAATTACATCAGCATTAGTAGGATAATGTAAATAAAGCTTAGTTTTTAGGTCAATTGTTATTATATTTTATTTGAGAGAGATAATGTGAAAAAAAAAAACAGGATGTATTTTAAAAACAAACAACAAATCCAATTAGAAACTGGTTTCCCTAACTCAGCCTTATGGTCTATGATGCCATTCTTTTTACAAAGTATTGTTGAGTATTACAGCTTAAGAAAAGTCAGAGAAGATGCATGCTGTATGGTTAAAACATGTTGGCTTTGGAATTGAACCCAAGTTCAAGTTCCATCATATCTCAAGAAGCTATAAACTTCCTGTTTCCATTTCTTCATTTGTAAAATGGAAACAATAATAATCAATCCATGGAGTTGTTGATAGGGCCTTAGTAAGTATCTACTGAAGGAAAAAATGCTATAATCTTTCTGTTCCTGGAATCCGGTTGAGGATTTTTCAAAAATGAGTTTGTGAGAGGTTGTCTTCTATATCTTTTTAAAAATTTTTCTTTGTTATACATGGACACAAAATCTTTTGTTTATTTATTTTTATGTGGTGCTGAGGATTGAACCCAGTGCTTCACATATGCAAGGCATGTGCTCTGTCACTGAGCCATAACCCCATCCCTGTCTTCTATATCTTATAAGGTGGCTTATAATTATATAAGAACTGAGGAAGCCCAGGGCACACCCAGAAAACCATCCAGATGAACAAGAAAGAAGCGCTCTCATTCCTGGGGGTACAGGGATCAGCCCCTTTCACCCCTGAAGAAGTGGAGACAGTATCCTCCACTGCTCAGTTGCATAAACCAGCTATTATCCTGGATGAGCAACTGTTTGCAAGACTGACACTTGCAAACCAAACTTCATGAGACAGGAGACTGAGGGAGAAAACTGCACTATACCATTTTGAATTAGGGCAGAGCAACAAAATATGAGAAAGAATGTGAGAGAAAAAATATATATATACTTTTTCTCCAAAGTTTTCAATGTGCATTATAAATATAATGCACCAATTAAAAATAAATCACCAATAAAATATATGATATTTATATTGCAAATTATATAGGGAAATATATTAGCATATTACATTTTGGAAACATGTGAGCAATAAGATTCATATACAGGAATTAATACTGATGGAAAATTACAAATTATCCTTCTAAGGAGATATATAAAACTATTTTCATAATTCCATATATTTATAGAATTATTCTATAATATGTCCAAGACTATTGCTTCTCCTAAGCCATTAGAACTGTATAATAATTACAATTCTGTTTTCTCTGGTCTTTACCAAAGTCCGTGGTGAACAGCCATACAGCTCTACTTTAAAAAAAAAAATGGTGGAGGTTGATTGGTGTGCCAAACCATTGACTATTCCAGTTATTCTGCCTGATCATGTTTTTCAATTCTCAAAACTTTCATCATCAGTGAAAGTCTAATTCTGTTCTATCTTCAGTGTCAAATTACTGGGAAGGTTGTTAAAGGTATAGTAGGCATTTAGATTCTTCTAGAGAATGAAGTTGTTTAGCAAGTGGCCAAAAGGACAGCTGAGGTGAAGCTCAGATTTAGAACATAGGAGCTCTGTCTTTGATATTGTTACCATCTGGGTACAAGAAAAAAAAAATGAAGCGACATTTATTTTCCCTCTTTGGGTTCTGTCTTTATTTTTTTTTTCTTTTATGATTTTTGGAAAGGACTAGCACAAAGACAGTATGACAAAAGTGTAAATCTTGCTCTATGCTATTGGCAGCTGATGGCTCTTATATAGGCGTCTTTGAGAGAGAGGCTCAGAACAAATACCTTTAAAGTGGTCCCTCATGAACCATCTTGGTCTTTACACTCTCCAAATAACTGTTTATTATTCTCTAAGTAATTGCTTGTCAAAGATCCATATGTGTTTGCCATGTGCCTAACTTGTTTTTCAGATTTATGGAAAAATCAGATAATAGGTGTCAGGCTTTTAAAATGACATCAGTACAAAGGAATGAGAAGTCATGAAATCTCTGGAGACACTGCCTTTACTTTACTTTCACTTTCCCATCTTCTCTTTCCCTTTAGGATAAAGATAGGAAAAAGTGTAGTTTTGTATTTTGTTTTGTTGAAACATAAGGACCAGTTGGTATACTATCATGTTATAACCTCAATGACTCCTCAATTATTTTGGAATCTAGTATAATAGTTAACTTAATAAAGTAAAATTAGCAATTGATTTTTTTAAAAAAGATATTTTTGAAAAATAAGTGCTGGTGAAAGAAAGAAAACTAATGAAATCAAATCATTTCAGGGAGAATCTCAATGAGATGGTATCATTTAGGCATGCACAGACCATTGCTTACAGATTAAAAAAAAAGAAGAAGAAGAAGAAGAAAAGAAAGAAAAAAAATTGATGAACTCGCTGCAGCTTCTCCAAGACTCCTTGGGAGCTAGGGACATGGGAAGGCCTATGGAAAGGGTATCTGCAATTGTTGGACTCATAATGGATCAAGGTTTAGATACTTTTAATAGCTGTTCTGTGTTACTGGACAGAACTTACACAGAGAAGATGATAATTTTTATGAAAATTTCTACCAATTAATTCCAGCCAGAATGGGATCCCACCTGCCCCCACTCCCCACAAAGCTATAGCATGCTTTTCTTTTGGTGTTAGATGGAACTGAGCAAAGACGTGTGTGAAAATGAAACATGTTATCTTACTTAGCATAGCTGTTGATGGAAGGAAGTTCTCTTGAGAGCGAAGTCTTTTTAATTTCAATTTTTATTTTTAATCTTTGGTAATAATAATGTTATCAGTCTGTAAGTGCCTGAGTACATGGGTGAATGTAATTATGCAGACTTCAAAACTGGACATTCTTTGCATCAGTAAGTGTTGTGCATGTTCCCAACGGGATGCTCAATGTCCTGGGTACAGAGATGTAGAAGATGTGATCTTAACCCTCTGCTGAGCATAAAAAGAGACTTTATTTGAAACACTTGTTCTTTTCATTGTGGTTTGAATCTAGGTCTAGAAAGCTGATTACTGGAGCTTATCCCAGATCAGAAATTACTCCCTGCTAGTACTCTAGTCTAAAGGATTTCAAGAGTGCTTTCTCTTCAGATTTTGTTAAATTTCCCAGCATGCCTCTGAATTAGGTAAGGAATTTAAATGTCCAAGGAGATGAAAAAAATTTTAAAAAATGGGAAAAGTAGCATTTGATATTTTACAACATTCTATTATTTTACTATTAGGAGAGTGGGCTAAAGTTGATGTGTCCACTACAGTCACAAAAGCTGTGATCCTAATTAGAATAAGATATATAACATGCTTGTATAAATGTAAAAAATCGATTCTACTGTCATGTGTAACTAAAAGAACCAATTAAAAAACAAACAAACAAACAACAACAAAAACAACAAAAAACTATGCTCTTCTTTTGGAAAAGCCAGATTGAAAGGACAGAGCCAGGAGTTGATGAATTGTCATCACATGTATTTAGAGAAATAAACAGACACTTATGAGTCACCAATTGTGAGTATCAGATTAGGATAAACCCTGGGGAGGGGGATACGTTCTTCCTCCCAAAATTCAAATGAAGACAAAGCCCCCAAAAGTACCAGGATCACTTATCCTGAGGATCAAGGACCATTTACCTTTAATTAACATCATTAGCTGATTCCATCTACAGAAATATCCTGGAGAACTGGTATCAAAATAATCCCCACTCTTTGTTCTACTTCTTTAAAAAGAAATCACTTGGAAATGACAGGTCTTCCTTTCCAGAAATTTCCAACTCCCGTAGACATAAACCTTCCCTTTGTACATGGACTTAAGGGAGGATAGCCCCTGTTCCTGCTCCATGGTGAAAGGTTAACTCCTTCTTCAGAGTGACTTTCACGCATGCTGGCTGGGACTCCTAGGTCAGGAGACAGAGCTCACAAGCCCTGGCTGATGTGACTCCCCACTTTGTAGCTATTCTTGGAGAGGGGCCTGCATAGAGTTGGCCTTTGAGACTTTCCCCTGTTTATAGCACTTTTTCAACTCAAGCACTGATGCTTTTTTTGTTCTTACTGCCCTTTCCAGAAACTGTGCAAAAGGGAAAACAGTTCCCATTCCTCATTCCAGCCATGCCATCCAAAAGCACATTTCTCAGACCCTTTTTTCACATGACCACAGAAATGTCTTGGGGGATGAGATTATTTGAAAAGACTAAATGGCTTCTCCTTCCCCATCCCTGGGAATTGGACCACATTTGCAAAACACAACAGGCTCTGCTGATGGCTGAGCGGTGTGGTGAGTGCTTCTGTGTGGTATATATTTCACAGGTGCTTCTTGTGCAGTCTCAACAATAATTCATTTGTTCATTTCCTACAACCTGTTCAGGCAAGTCATCAGTGCAAGACAAAATTTCCCTGAAATGGTTGGTCTGCACTCACTGTCTCCTCAATTTACTCCTATACTTTTCTCCATGACAAAGTTAATTGCATCACATTTTTAACTGTGATGTGTGACTTCCTGGCCTGTCTGAGGGCCCTGAAGGTGGGGATTAAATCATTTATTTCAGCCTTCCCAGGACCTGAAAGTCACTCTGCTTCAAAGGAAAGTATGAATAAATGAATGATTTCATTAAGCATGATGGTGTTGCAACTAGCCTGCTTATCAGAGTTTCATGATTGAAGGCAAATGTGATATTTGTGTATTTTGGCCACCAGATTTTTTACCTCAAAAAAAAAGTAGTTCTCTAAAAATGGAATACATATTTCCATCTACTCATGTGAAAAAATTTTCTGTGGGGCCTTTCAGAAATGGTTTTTTTGTTATTTTTCCATTATAACAGATGTTTTTTTCCTGTGACTATGAATGGTGAAATGAACTTTCAGGACTTTTAAGGAAGAGAGAATAACTTTCTGTTTTCTAGAGTCTATTTTGTCAGGTTTTATTATCATTAGTTAGATTCTTTTATGATGGCAGACATTTGTGTTTCAGTCAAGTTTATATTGTCAGTATTCATGTCTGCTTTTACAATCCAGAGAACGGCCTTAAAAAGTTATGACTACTATCTAAAAAATGAGTTTTAAGTTCCTTATTGTTCTCATGTAATATCTCAATATGGCATTCAGTGTTTTCCATTGCTTGCAATTCAAAAATGCCTTAGTCTCTTAAAAAAATGGTCCTATGAAATTATCATGTGGTATATATGGTGTACCATATATAGATGCAATTGTATGTTAATCACAATTTAAAAAATCTAAATGGAAAAAGAGGTGGCGAATTTGAATAGTGCTTTCTCTGTGCCTGACATAAATCTAGTGTTTTACAAATAAGAACTTTTTAAACCCTTACAACAATCTTATGATGCAATTATTATTATCTCTATTTTATAGACAAGGGAAACAAAATAATAAATATGTTAATGTAGAAGAACTGAAGAATAAAATTGAAGACTAATAACAAATGCACAAAACAGAAGACTAGAGACCTAGAGATTTTTAGTGAAGTCTGCACACCGAAGGAGACAGGTTAGAGCCAAAGAGTAAAACAAAACCACAATTTACCAATGTTCAGCCTAGCAACAGATTTTACTTTGTGTGCCAGTATACTTGACAAGGCTGATACTGGAATAGGATTTCCATTGCATACTTGGTAAGAGATGTGTCAAGCCCTATCAAACATGGAATCAGATATAGCACCTCCAAAATCATGTCCATGTGCAATAGAAGTTGGTTAGTTTTCCCTAAAGCATTTTGCTTTAGTCTTCAATGACAACAGTAGGAATTAGCCCATAGAGTTTCAGGTGCCACAATGCCCCAAATTAATGTCAGATGGATTGCTTCTCCTGACACTGCTGAAGTTAATATTTCCCTGAACCTAGTTATTCTCTTTCTGGCACTTGCTTTATTCTATTTCAGAGCCATTTTCTGTTTCACCAGTATTTGAATAAGTCCCTTGTTTTAAATCCTGTGTTATAATTCATTGTTAAATTGTCCAAGTGCCCTACCACTGATCGAATGCTGTGAGGCTTCAATGTAGTATAAGGGAGCCAGAAAATTGCTAGTTGAAGGAAAAGCTGTCTAAATGAGAGTGATATTAATAGCAGTCCCAGGAGGATCAGCTCCTGGCCTCTCCGTGATTTTGGGGCACAAAGAGGCAACAGCTGTAAACCGCTCATAAATAGCTGTGGACCACACATTTCAAACTGTCTACATCAATGGGAAAACAGTTTTGATTCTTAAAATTACAGACTTGAACCAGGGTTTTGGCCTTGTAAAATAATCAAGCTGTCACATCTTAAAAATCTGAGATCAAATTTAAAATTCCATGGCTCTGGAGTAACCATTAAGACCCAAACCAACCAATGTTCAAGCATCTGGGCTTTGAAGACAAGTGAAACATTTTAGGATAAATCATTATAAAATAAGGGAAAACAAGCAGTAAAAAAGGATTATTTATTAAATTTAACAAGTTTTTTTATGAGTTCGTATGTCAAGTGAGGGATTCTGTTTCCTTATTCTGGCTTTAGTAAGATAATAGCAGCAAGATATATAGAAAGAAAAGAGATGAAAGACCATCTTGTCTTAAATCATACTCCGTCCATGTATGCCTCATAAGAAAAAAATCTGCAACTCTCTCTTTCCAACACCACAGAGTATTGCTTTGCCCACATTTAGCATCAGATACTTCTTTTGCACATGTGAATGAATAAAATACACAATGTTACTCATCTTGTGATGCGTTTATTTTCACAGGTACAAGTAAAAATTGAGTAATAGATAACAAGTAAAATTGTAAACATTCTATATTTTTGAAAGATAGGTATCAGTGATTGGATAAATAAGATTTTTAAAAACAAAAATCTATTGAATCATTTCAAGAGACACTGATATACCTACAGATTACCTGGCTAAATCCTAGCTCTGTTATTTAAACTGAGGTAATTTACTTTGCCTTTCCGTGCCTTGGTTTCCCTCTCTGTACAGAAGGAACAGTAATGTATCTAGCTTATGAAGTTGGTGTTAGAATTAAATACATTAGTGCGATGTTTTTATGTCCTTCTATATATTTATTGTCATTGTTCTTTTTATTTATCCATACAATCAAATAATAAGTATCATGGATTTATATTGTAGCTGTTATTTATTGTTTATGGTATTTCAGAGAATGTGTTAAGTATCTTGTGGTCATTATTTCATTTAAATTTTTGACAACCTTACAAGGTTGCCACTATTACTGTTCTTATTTTAAATATGAGAAACTGCAGGCACAGAGAGGGTAAGTAACTTGCCAGAGTGACAAAACTAGCAAATGATAGATTCAGAGTATACAATACATGCTGTTATTATAGGGACAGACCATTTTAATATTATCACCTTCAGTCATTGTGCCTCATACCTATATTCCTGCAACAAGGTTCCATTATCAATGTTTAGTTTACATGTGACGTTATTTTTAGTTGAATTGCTGCATAGAATCTTGTCGTCCTTCTATGTAGACTTTCTAACCTGGGTCTTTTGCTCAAGGTATTCTTTCTAAGTTGAAACACCACAAAAGATAAAGGTTACCCCATAAAATTTAAGTTAAGCATTGTCAGTGTCTAGAAAAACACTTGCAATATAAATAATTTTAACCATGGATAATGCCCAGCATAGATCTTAAAATGCAGAAACAAAATTTTTCTTACAGTCTGAAATGAAAATGTCCAATAAAAACAATGCCCTGCTTAAAAATCATCTTGAAAGATTAAAGAAATGATTGTTTCCTTAACAGTCAATAAAGTAAGACAAAGAAAGAAGAACATTGTTCTTCACTGCCATTTAGTCCCTGAGTATTGCTTTGATGGCTGAGTCGATCCTTTAAACCACAGTTTTCATGAAAAAGTAATGAGCTGGGCATCTTCACTCTGTTGGCTAGAGAATAATGCATAAAAGAACATTCTCTGAAATGAAGAAAATGTACCAACTGTGTTTAAGGTTCTTTTATTTATACCCATTGTTCTTCTTAAACCTTGAAGGTTTGAATAGGAACAGCATGTCAGTTTGTCTCCTCCATCAGTCACCACACACTGACATAACCAATTTCCCTTATAGAGACCTCCATTTAAGAAACATATAGGTGCAAAGAGACCCCAATGAAGATCAAGTAGTGAATCTGATATTCCTGCCTTGGCTCCATAACAGCTGGCAGAACAGAAATGAAGGTGAAGTAGCTGTTAATCAGCTGTCAAATTTGCCAATCATAAAATCACCACAAGCAAATGGGGAACCTGATAGCACCGTGGTGTGTTCAGGGACTCAGCTCCCAAACCTTGAACAGGAAAGCATCACACAGAGAATTTTGTGAGTATTCCACTCTCCTTGGATTTCCATGCAGGGTGACCTCCCTGCAGAGCCCTTAGACTCACGAGCCTGCATTGCGTTATTGCTCTCCTTTCTTTGAGTATTTTCAATTGACAGAGCACATAATTATCCCATATGATTCTCACAACAGCCCCACTATCTAGACAGGACCAGGATCATTATCTTCATTTGAAAACCAGGAAAGCTCAGGCTACAGAGGATTATGGAGTTAGTTAGTCCAGGTACCTGAATGCTAAGTAAAAGAAAAAGACCTCAAACCCAGAGTTTCTGGCTTTAAATCCATGCTCCTTCCATACAATCACCAGTGTTCATGAAAGCAAGCCCTATTCTAAACAGGACAGAATGTGTTGCTTTTGGGGATTTTACCTTTAAATTTTTCTCTGCAGGTAGACAATGAGTCATTTGTAAAAGCTAATGCACTTAATTAAGGTTTGAGTGGCACTTGTAGCCAACAGCTAACTCTGTGGATCCTTAAAATAAAATTGTTCTCTCTTTTGATCAGAAAATAAATTTGAGTCTCATGGCCTCTCTGCCCTGTAGGTACCTCATGGTCATAATTACTTACCTTCAATGGTATATTCAGACTCCTTATCATTTATCCATACTACAGTTGCACACTCTAGAGAAAATTAATAATTTCTTCAACTTTATTTTAAAGTGCTTTCATTACAAAACATGAGCATATAATCTCTGTTTTATTTATTTAAAATAAGGTAAAATTGAAAAAGTTAACCATTTGTCAATTAATACTAATTTGATTAACCTTTGTTTAAATAAGAAGGCTTTAAATAAGAAGGCTTCAACTTTGATGTACTTTTGCAGTAGAGAAAGAAATGGATTTGTATTTTCATAGTCTGTGTACTGCATGTGGAAAATGGACACTTTGTGCCATTATACTTTCATATCTCTACATGGCTTCAGTTTAATGGTATATAGGGAAAGACTGAAAGGGTGACGCATGACACTGCTTCAACGTGTGTCCATTTACAGAGAGACCTTCTAATGAGCTAGCCTCCATTTCTAACTACCAGATTTTAAGTAGGAACATTTTGAGTTTTTATGAGTCCCCTGCAATAAGCAGGAACAGACTGCAGCCCTGGGAGATATAGGGCACCCCCCTTCTCCAACAACAAAAAAAAAATAGAAAAGAAAGAAAGAAAATAGGATGTCCTCTTCATGCTCTTTCTGGCCAAGGCTGGAAACTGACAACCATTCTCAACAAATAAAACACGCTAACCATGATTTCTTCTTTCTCCTCCTTGTTGTACAAGTGCCCCTTAGTAAATGGCTTTGGTAATTCACTCTATCCTGAGGCATTAAACCAGAGAGAAGAAAAGTTCAGACCCATTTAGAATTGCCATGGTGTCATTTAACAACCCTGTTTAGTTAATTACTGGGGACTGAGCCTCATTTTCAAAACAGAGAGAGGTATGGGTTTCAATATTAAATGCCCTTGTAATAGCTGATCAATAGCATTCAATTTTAGACATTCTATAATGAACTTTCAGGTTTTCCATATTGTTTATTCTTCAAGTAAAGCCCATGGCATCAAGCTTCATTCCTCCTCACTCATGAAGGAATAGGATTGTGTAGCTTCCTCTTGGATGATCCATTGATGGGAAGCATCTCCTTAGATTTCTTAATTATTCAGAGTATTTGGAATGTGTACTTCTTCCCACATACCAGTATAATATAATCCAAACCAACTCTGCATAACACAGCCCATAATTTACAAAGCACATGTGTCAATGCTCCAAATCTGGTTTGCCATTATTTAGGGAGACAGAGTGAGTTTAAAGTTGAATTAACCCAGGTTAAGTTAGAACCATTTAGTTAGCATATGATCTCTAAATAAAATGTAGAATTGCAAGCATAATAGCAAACGTGAAGTAAAAAAATGTTAAAAGGGTATTGCCTAAAGCACTGCCACCTGGGATGCAGCTGGGAAATAGAATTGAGTGACTATTCTAAATTGGCCAATGCTGAGATAGTAGGACTTTCTGGATTATGGCCAGGTCTTCAAAGATACATTCCTTTGCAGTGAATTCTCTGTATTGTTGGTGGCAGGGTGTCTTCTGACCACATAATTGAGATCTTCTGTTAACCTAGGGGCCACCTTTTAAGGAGATTTCATCTTCACAAATGAATTCATATGCACCAAAGAGGAAGCATCCATGATTGGAGGAAGGAGGGAATGGTGAGAAGAGAACCTGTTTACTCCCTTATCTACTTCTCATCATGGCCATCAGCAACAAACAGAAACCTTCCAAACTGATGGTGCTGTTGTTTCAGGCACAGGGCTCTTTTATGAATCTAGCCTGCAAGTTTGAGACATACATATATGGGAGCATTGAAGAAGCATTAGAATATGACTCAGATGAAAGGGCATGAGCCAGAATGATGAAGATGATAGTGAAAGTGACAGAGGATTTTAGAAAACTGGACTGAATTCCTTAAAGGAAATTCAGGGTCCTGGAAAGATAGCTGCAGGCGAGAGCCTCACTCCCTCCCCTAGCTCTTCTCTTCTCTGGCATCTTTGAGCTTCTGGAGATCTCCCTCGTCACCTTTTCTTACCGCATGTGAAAGGCAGAATATTGCCTTTCCCCATAAGATATCAAATGACTTAGCGAAGGGGACTTTGCAGATATAATTAAGTTAAGGTCTGGGATGGGGAAATCCACCTGGATTTTCTAGCAAGTTCAATCTAATCACTTGGGTCCTCAAAAGTAGAGCACAGAGTCAAGAAAGATGTGACTATGGAAGAAGGACCAGAAAGCTGCACTGTTACTGGCTTTGAAAACAGAAGGGCCCATGAGCCAAGGAGTGTGGGTGAATTCTAGAGGGTGAAAGAGGGAAGGAAGTGGGTTGTACTCTAGAGCACCCAGAAAGGAACACAACCTTGCAACACCTTGACTTCCGCCTAGTAAGACCTGTGTTGCAATTCTGTTCTACAGAACTGTAATATTATAACCATGCATTATTTTAAGCAGCTAAGTTGTGGGAAATGAATACAATGGTACTCTCCGAATCCATCTCCCTCTATAGAGCTCTTGGCATCACTATGGATCTGAAGATCAGGATAGAGAGTCACTAAGCCTGAGATGGAGAAATTGAAAGTTCCTGGCGGAAAATAATGGGCTTTGGGTTTTCTCACAAACACCCCTCCTGTGCCTCAGAATAGTATAGTTTACATGGGTGCTGGCTTGAGGACTTAGTGAGGATTTTATATAGTTGCCCATTATAGACTAGGAATTTTGATGATCTTGGTTAATTAGGGTGCTAATAAAAGGCAAATGGTGCCAAATGTGCCATTTATCCTTCTATGCTTCATGCCCCAGGAGGCTTCAGTTCTCTCTCTTTTCATCCTCTGCTTAGTTGGTGCTAAAAAAACAGAAGCTGTCAAATGACCCATGAGATGTAACTGGAAAGCAGCACAGAAATTTGAGTGGCAAAGAGTACAGGCTGCTGAGCACAGAAGCCGCCTCTCTGTTAAGTCTTCATGCTCTGTTGTAGTTCATAGCTCCCTCCTCCAAGATCTCAGAGACTCAGGCCCAGGCTGAGCTTGATAAGTCCTCTTATTGCTTTCAAATTCTTTACACAGTTCTTTAACTTCTCTTGTAATGAAGAAAAAACCCTGAATTGACAGACTAAGTGAAGTTCTCAGAAACAGGGGTAAGTTCTCAAAGCCACTTTTGCTCACTACCTTTTTTTTTCTTTTTTTTTTTTTTTTTTTAANGGAAATGGAAGGAGACCCTCAGAGTTATACAAAAGTACATACAAGAGGAAGTGAGGGGAAAGGGAAAAATAATACAAGGGGGACAAATGAATGTCAGTAGAGGGGGCAGAGAGAGAAGAGGGGAGGGGAGGGGAGGGGAGGGGTGATAGTAGAGGATAGGAAAGGCAGCAGAACACAACAGACACTAGTGTGGCAATATGTAAATCAATGGATGTGTAACTGATGTGATTCTGCAATTTGTATATGGGGTAAAAATGGGAGCTAATAACCCACTTGAATCAAAGTGTGAAATATGATATATCAAGAACTATGTAATGTTTTGAACAGCCAACAATAAAAAATTTTAAAAAAAATTAATAATAAAAGATTCAGTATTGTGGCAAAAAAAAAAAAAATGGAGATTACTGGGATCTGTTTTTAGGAATTCCATTTAAATGAATATTGATCCAGGTCCAGGAACCTTAATCTTTGTGACCCATTCTAAATATTCAGTATAGTTAGTCCATGGACCACACTCAAAGAACACTTGCAAGGAAGGGAAATACACACACACACACACACACACACACACACACACTAGGGTGTAGAGTTTGAAACCTTGTTCTCTACTTTGGAAAAAGTTACTTTATCTATCCTAACTTTTGATTACTCACTTGATTCTAAAAGCATCAGGGATTGATTTTCAGAATTAAATGTGATAAAATATGTAAAACTCCCATCATAATTTGATAATTGTGTTTTCTTTCCCCCTTCCAGCCCATTGATTGAGAGATAAGTTCTCCACAGAAAAGCAAGGCAAGCTGTCATTATTGAATTTCCCTCATGTCATGTTGATGACTCAGCAGGTTTACAGGGAAATATGTGGGAAGGGCCTTGGCTGTCATGGAGGAGGGAATCACTGCAAAACAGCTTTGTTTGCTTAAGCTTAACATACACCTGAAACTCACTGAAGTTGTTTCTTCTTCTAAAATATGGGGGGCATGATATGTACTTTATTAAGTCCAGGGAATTCAAAATATGGTTAGTGAAATGCCTAGCAAGCCTCCTGCATCCCCACTTCCATAGTAGGTGATTAATACATGGGAAATTATGTAAGTTTTTCTCATTCCTTCTTTCCTTCCAAAAATGGTTGCTGAATACCTGCTGGATACCAGGTAGTACATACTAGGCTGCTGGACTTTATAGTCAATATATGTGTTTTATGCTTTTTAAAGCTTACAGCTGGTTCGGAGCAGTTACATACTGTTGAGAAATTAGTATCTTTCTCCAGATTGGCATTCTTACAGGCAATTACAGGACTTAGAAGAAGGAAAGGACAGTACAGAATAAATGTATGGTGATAAAATATTAATTAAAATATTGGTCATTTCTATATATTACAAGCCTACTAAGAAGTTGATATTAAGTTTCTAGGATATCAGTCCATATGTTTTCTCTGCCCAGATCCCTTAACCTTTTGCCATAAATGATAAAGGTTATGGCTATAGTTATACAGAGACACAAGACTCATGTAACCAGTGACTCAAACAAACATGGTCTTTGCTCCTTCAAGAGAAGAATCCAGGATCTTATGGATACATCAGCAAAGCCTTTGTATTTTGTTTTGGTTTTACACTCCAGTTAATGAAAGTGTCCCACTATTAATGGCGGTTCAAGAGTCCTCTTTCTTCTTATCCATTTGAAACACCTTTGTCTACCTTTTTGCCCAACAAACCTAATAAACTGGGTATCACCAATTTTTTGATCAGTGATAAACTCCATGCACAAAGCAAACTACAAAAGCGAGGAAAAGCCCTCACCCTCTGCTCTTTATTGTATCTCATTTACTTCTATGGGACTAAACAAACGATCTGTACTAATAGGACATATTATCCTCCATCATTCCATTCCAAGCTACTTACAGTCATGACTATCAAATAATCCGAGTAAGTGAATGTGGAAGCAGAGTACTAACACCCACTTGAGGGACTCAGTCATGCTTAATGACACAGGAAATAGTGGTCTATAGGAATCATCCTACAGTTTAACGAAAATCATTGGTCTGATAAGGAGAAAATGTGCAGTGATCCAAGGAGAAAGATGTAGTACAAAATGCACATGAATCTGAGTAGTCTACAGTATAGGATGAGTAATTGACCAGTTGGGCTCTACTCACTGGTCCATTAGGAAATTTAGTCCTAGGAAATCATAGAATACAAAATGGCAGCACCATCATGCACCATTCTCCACAGCCCTCTGACTTTCCAGTGTCCAGAAGCAATGGACAGGCCTGCTACAAATGGTCTCAGAATAGTAGAACTTTATCCCCTCGATGTGGTTGGACATATTTGGCTCAAGCTGGCAAACTGAAAGTAGGAGGCTTGGGAATACAATTCTTCTGATGTTTTGAAAAGAGAGAAATACCTGCACATGGTGGCCCAGGAAAGGCCTCCTTATAGCAATATTTTAAAACACACATTATTTCAACTCAAGTTGAAATAAACTATGTGAACTTAACCAGAAAATTTTGAACTCAGAATTTTGGGGGTGGGGGGACATTTGTATTCTAATTCTTTATCCTCTCTTTGCTGAAGTTGGTGATAAGTATGATTTGATAGAAGAATGGCTCCCCTTGAGAAATTAATTTGGTCTGTTTATGTTAAGTGGATCAAACTGAATAGATTGAAAGCATTTGGCCTTTGAAATTTCAGTATGCGATTATTTCAGTGTGTGTTCAAATCCTTGAGTTTTAGTATATATTTTTTCCTTTTCACCTGGAACTTCCTTTAGCAAAGAATTGCATGCTATAGAAATGTCATGCTTATGAATCTTGTTTCCAGTAATGTATAAGGAGAGGGATACTGTAAATAAAAATTAATTTCTAAGCAGCAGCCTCAAGTGCCATGTGAGGAATGAATTACTGCCTTTGGTCCCA
Source organism: Marmota marmota marmota (assembly GCF_001458135.2). NCBI lineage: Eukaryota > Metazoa > Chordata > Mammalia > Rodentia > Sciuridae > Marmota > Marmota marmota. Next base: position 29,030,402 of record NW_025999977.1, read on the forward strand.
AAGAATGTCACATAAATCACTTACAAATTGATTTTGTAGTTTCAGAGTTGTAGGCTTTTGATAAGAACCTCTATCCATGTAGTCTTCAGGTCATGAAGCTGTAGGAAAAGGTTCTGCAAAACTAATGGATCTTTTCAATCGGTTTTATTATATTACCACCTCTCTCCAACTTTTTGGTTACCTTCTCATTAGCCTTCACTTAGAGTATGTTTAATTTTTTTCCAAGTTAAGGATAAAAGCAGCAGTAAGGTCAATTTTCTCCTGAGGAAAATTTTCACTAGTCATCCTATTTCTTTTTTTTTTTTATTTTTTTTAATTGGTTGTTCAAAACATTACAAAGCTCTTGACATATCATATTTCATACATTTGATTCAAGTGGGTTTTGAACTCCCAATTTTACCCCAAATACAGATTGCAGAATCACATCGGTTACACATCCACATTTTTACATAATGCCCTATTAGTAATCGTTGTATTCTGCTACCTTTCCTATCCTGTACTATCTCATCCTATTTCTAATAAGCAAGGTGTATATCAGTAAAGTAGTACAAAAATCATTGACCTTAATATCATAAGACCTCAGTTTGAATCCTGGATCTTAATACTTTTTAATCTTGGGCAAAAAGAGATAAGATATGTTATACTGTAGTAATGCCAACTGTAAAAATCTCAGTGGCTTAAACCAAGGATGAACTTCATGCTCATGCTGCAGGTCCATTATCATTATCAGAGGGCTCTGCTATACCTTGTCCTTATCTCAGGATACAGGATACTGGACAATCATCCCTCTGAAACATCACTATTTGGGAAATAAAAGATGGCTTTTAAAGTCTTCCACCTAGAAGCCACACATACCTCTATCACGTTTCATTAGCAAAGCAAGTTACATGGCTGCATCTCACTTCAAAGGGAAGGTAAAGTATAATCCTCCCCTGTACCCATAAACACTGAAAATAATGCTGTATCCCTCTAAGCTTCCATTTTCTTGCCTTCAAAATAATATATTTGCCTCTCAGCGTTGCTGTGATTAATGTCATCAATGAAATGTGTGCTTTATGCTGAATAATAGCCATTCCACAGTTCAATACAGGGCTGTTATATGTTACTTAGAATGCTAATGATGCACTGCATTATTTTGTTTTGTGTTCATAATCATCCTACAAGTTAGGCATTAATTAGCTACAATATTATTGCCATTCTGATGAAGCTCAGGTTTAGAAAGACTAAGAGACTTTCTTATGAATCAACCAGCAAATCATGGAACCATGATTTCAGTCATCCTTGTCAACTCACTCTGAAATCTATACTTTTAGCTCTGCTCTGTCAGTGGTCCAGACTTTAAATCATTCACTGAAGGGATGTTTGCATGATGAAACTGCTTTAGAGTTGGTATGGCAATACGGTGCTGTCATGGCCATCCTTAAATATCTTTCCTTCTTGGGAATTGCAGGAGGGTCATTTGCTGGGAGCAGTTTTGCTGCCCTGATCCCTCAGCACCTCTATGGCCACTTTATCCTGTGCTCCCACATGTGCTGCTTCCTCACCCAGTTTAGGGAGTGAGTGACATAGGTGGCAAAAGAACAAAATATGACAAAGTTTTGGCAAGTCTTTTACATGGTATCCATTGTTTAGAGCAAGTTGGTTGAGAACTGTGATTTTGTAATCCATTCCCTCCAGTTCCAATCATATATGTGTTACCAGAGTGAAATGTCCCTCAGTCACCTATCATACCATAAATCAAGAAAAATCCCTAGTAGATCTAGAGGTTCAAGAAAAAAATGTATTTTATAAAAATACAAAGTTAATATTTCTATATTATAGCTTAAAATGATTTACATGCCAATAGACCAAAATGTACTGTTTTTAGACTTTTACTTGCTTGATATTCAGGTCAGATATTGTTGGAATTTCCAGTAAATCAAAGACCATGTCTACTAGTCAGCTGTTCTTCAATCCACCACTGGCTTTGGTCACATCTTAAAAAAAAAAAAAAAAATTCATACCACCTTCTTACCTGGAGGAGAATGGAAACCATTTGTTGAAATGCAACAAATTTCTTACTCATCCTTACTTGTAGAACACCAAGAACTGTAGTGAGTGTTGGAAGGGCAATAGTGAACAGAAAAGACAAATTCCCTGTCCTCAGGTAACTTCCAGTTTGTGGAGCAAGCATTAAACAGGAAAACAAAATTTGTAAATTCAGATAAGAGTAATAGAAAAATGATCTTCACTTACCTAACCAAAACCCTCCTTTACTTCCTCTCCACACCATTTTCTCTTTATCTTAAATTTAAGACATGAGAAGAAGAATGTTTGCCCTTTAATGAAAAGCTCGGTGCAAAAACCATGAGTTCCATTGTTCTGCAGTGTCATTCATGCTTTCATTTCTAAATAACTTATTCACACCTGCCTGTATAGTGTCTTGACATCCAGAGCATCATGGGATCTTCCTCCACTGAATGACTGACATAGAGCTGCCTTCTTTTCAGGTTTTACTGTACCTTCTATATAAAATTAGCATTGCATAAATCTGAGAAGAGGAAATCAAGACCTTGTGGAGTGAAATCGCCCAAAACAACCTAAAGTATTTATTGCATTTTGTTTGAGCATTTCAACCCCACTAGAACCCCAGCATAATACCAATCAGGTATTTTCTAATACATTCTGATAGATTGGTACTCTTGCTTCATACAAAGGAAAATCCCTTTCAGCCAAGAGGGAAAAGTAACAAATAAATAACATCTAAAAGGAGCTGAAAAATGATTGTTTCTGCAAACACAAGCTATTGGTGTGTGTGAGCAGAATACTGATGGCCTGGGCTTCCCCTGTTTCCTATGGAAGAGACTCCACAGGACATGTGGGTAATTGATGTCCACACATCCAGCAAACACACCCAGCCTGGCTGTGCAGTTCATGTGATAGAATGGCCTGTCTCTCTACCACAGAAGATCCTCACAGCCAAGATTTCCCATAGCACAGGAAGGGCTATTTTGACCTGATTCCATTGCTTTCTTCATGCCCTTAACAAATACAAGTTGTAAAAAAAATATTTATAAGGATACTGCTGTCTCTTCCTGTTACTTTACCAAACAGTACTTACAGCTGTGGCTACATTGAGTAATTCCATCCTTTTAAATTTGTGGATGGAAATAAGACGAATAGTTCATGAAAGAATCTTTGAATTGTGCAATATTTGTACATACTCTTAGGCCTGACTATGAGAAAAAGAAAGCTATATGTCTTGCTTTTTTATTTCACAGAGTCTAGATAGGTAATGAGCCACTTTGTTTTAGAGATTGTGGCTACTTGTGGGAGATAGATAGATAGATATAGATAAATAATATTTTTATCTGACAAAAATTTTTATCTGGTTGATATTTCAGTAGCCCATGTCACAAATGGGGTTGGATAAAAACTTTAATTATTTCATCATCTCCTTTACTGGAAGATTAAATTCACATTACCTTTTCTCCTGAGATGATGGAAATAACATATATTAATTTAAATGTCTTTGAATTTATTTAATCACCAACAATTTTGACAAGAGAAAAGACTTCTAAAGGGAATTTCTCTTATTTTGGTCTTTATTGTTAAAGTGCTTGTTTCTGATCAGCCCAGATCAATCAGAATAGGTTGGAGGTCCATGGGATAAAAAGCTGTTCTTAACTTTTAAGTTGACTCCAAAGTCCTGCCTTCTGCAAGCTCTAGAACTTTTAAATTTTATATTCTGTAGCTGAGAATGGTTTGCAGTGAGATTTGGTCATCCCTTTCCTAGTTCCCCTTTCTGGTTTGTCCTTGAGAATTAGCTTGCCAGAGTTAGATGAACTGGTTTGGAGAGATAATTCACACTTTTCTATAAGGAGAGAAAGAAAGAGGGAGGGAGGAAGAGAGAGAATTGAAACCCTGTTCACTTTCTTAAACTAAGGAAATGAGTCACTGCCAGTATGCAGATACTGTTGGTTGAGTTGCAATATATTAACGTTTCAGAAATAAGCTGTTAACACTGTAATTCATGTTACTCAATTAAATTCACTATCTATTTTCTTAGGAAAGAGAGAACATGTACATTTTGGTAGGAAGAATGATTAGAAAGTATGCAAAGGGCCATCCAATTGGAACTAAACCTGGTGAGAGGTCCCTGGATAGCCAGAAGTAAACATGGAAATATCGAATGCTTTGTGCAAAGATTAGTAGAGGAAGATCCACTAGTAGATAGAAGATACTCTCTTCTATCTCAAATGATTTCCCCAATTTTGAGTAAAAAGACTATCTATTGTTTTTTTTTTTTTTAAATCAAAATCCACATAAAGAAAAAGGAAGATTTGCTATGTTGGCAATACTGTCCAAATGCTAACTAAAGAGGATCCCAAGAAGGAAAAGTTCTTTTGTGAGTGTGAAAATGGAAAACAGGGTGAAGAAAAGAGTGGGACAGAGTTCTGAGAATAGGATAGAAGGAAATGAACGCTCCAAAAAGACACTCTGTAGAGAGGTGGTGCTCCCACTGTTGAGTGGACCTCCATATTAGATAAGTATGCTGATGTTGAAAATACTGAGGACCTAAATCTCAGGACTCTGAGCATCCAGGCGTTTATAATAGAAGGGCTACTTCGTCTCCATACTTGGAATTGTTCCATCTATGAACATGATATAGGAATTGCACAGGCAGGATTTCTCTCATTATTTGCAAAGGTCACTTTTATTACCTCCAGGGTCCATTTCAACCTGTATCAATCCAGAAGCTACCTACAGACTCTCCCCCAAATTAATAACATTAACACCTCATTTCTGTCTCCTTGGCTCAGCATCTCTGGAAGGTCTCTTTGCAGTACATTTCTCAATTTATATAAAGTTATCTATAGAACTGTGCCAAATGCCAAAGAAACTATACAAGAGAAGTGTTGTTTCCATTTCTTATTCTTGCTGATTCAGTTACAGTCTTTGGAGAATATCATAAGTAAATCTGATTTTATCCTAAAAAGATCAAAGTCCTTAAAATACACTTTAGCCAAGTCCAAACTCCAATCAGGGTCTCCGGTAGAGACAAAAGGAAGAGATGATGGTAGGATCCCAGGTGAAAAGGTCGATAGGTCATATGATCAATGTGGCCCTTATAATCTGGGAAGGAAATATGCATATCATTTCATTTATTTCATTTTGATATCTGAAGGCAGATGGTTTCCCATGCCTTGAGAGGTACTTGGTTCTTCCCCTTGGCACACCAGAGTTGCTGACAGTGGCTAGGACCCATCCCAGAGACATGCTGCCTTAATGAGGGAACAAATTGCTGAGCATTACATCTGACATTGGATGTCAGTTTACAGGCAGCCAGGGAAGCCAAGGGTTGTAATTTGAACAAAATGTCACTGTTTGGAGATTTTTTTCCTTTGAATGTGTTCTTTCTATGATGATAAATCACAGGCCTGTGCAGAGGATAATAACACAAAATGTTTGACAGCTTTTCTTATAATTGTTTGGCATTCTGTTTGCCTAATTATTGTCAGCATCACCCACACTAGTAAACTGTTGGAGAGCGCTCTAGTGCCTGTGAGAATGCACTTGCTGTCATCTTCGCCTCTTCTCTCTGCTCCTATTGCTGGATTATGGTTTGGGGATCATCCATCTTTAGTGTAGAAAAAGGTTTAATTAATCACAGAGTCCTGAGTCCACTTGGAGATGTGATTCTGTCATTCCATAAGATAAAAAAACAAAGCAGACAAAGTTGATGGAGAATTTGGGGTATATCATATAAATAAAAAGGATAATTTAGTTCAATTAGGTCTTTTGACCCACGGAGGGAAGTGCAGGGAAATCACTTGCCTTATGGGTATGAGTTAGGAAATTATCTATTTATGTAATCACCCTGTTTTGAAAGGGAAGGGAATTAATTGCTTTAATTAACTCCAGCAAAGATTAGATTGTTGCAAGGGGAATGTTGACATAATGTGTTTTGCCATAATCTGATATGCTCTTGGAAATGGAGACTATCTCTGCAATCATTTTCCTTTCTCTGGGACTTCACTGATCATGTTCCTACCACTAGCTAGGCTGCCTGTGAGGAGGAACCCGAAAAAGGAACAAAGATCAGAGAAGGGGTGTTAAAGAGCTCACTGATTTTTGCAGGGGTTCCATTACCATTTTGTAGGTTTCTTCTGATTTGGGCCCTTCTTATTTTCAACCAGTAGCTGATAACAAATGAATGGGATGTAGTGAGTCAAATGCCATTATCTTTTTAAGAGCTGTAATTTGAGGACTTGCTTACAAGGTATTTCCTTCTGGCATATCTAGAAAGGGTTTCTGAAATCTATGGAAGGGTGCTGGTATATTAGGAATCATCACAGTGGAACAGAGTTTATTGAAAGTGAGTTGAGATCTGGAAGTAATTTTTAATTACTTGTAGATTTTGAAGATTGTAGTAGAATGCATATTTAGATTCAGACTGAAAGATATGAATACTTATATTAGATTTGTATATATTATATATATGAATACATATTTTATATTTACATATATATATATATATATATATATATATATATTTATTTCTATATCATCATATATTATTTATTTTGATTTTTGAT
>NW_025999977.1:29037044-29080953 GCF_001458135.2 Marmota marmota marmota
AACTCTGTTTTTTTTTTTTTTTTTGCCTGTTGTTAAAGAGTTGAAGTGGCATAAAATACAAAAACAAATCGCACATAAAAGGCTATAAAGCCCATTTCTAGACCAATAGTGTGCCCCAAAGGGAACACCTAATTTAAGACAGACAAAACAAGAATGCTAACTATATCCTTTAGGTACTCTAGATAGTAAAGAACTATACAGATGGTTCCATTATGGAGCACTTGAGAAGATGATGGTCATTTACATTCATTTTGGCATTTTTATCATATAAACACATACATATCTATATCATAATTATCAGGCATTCTAGAATTCATGAAAATATATATTGGCCAATGAGTCTAGGTATTAAAACACATTAGAGTAACTCTATTCGAAGCTAGGCAGTCACCTCAGAGTATAATTGTGTATACCTTACCAATCCTGTCCTGTTCCATAATCTAATATGCTCTTGGAAATGGAGACTATGTTGGTAAGACTGTGCTGGCCTGACATTCAGCTAGGAGTGGGAAGGACCAAATTTAGAATGTTCATTTTATAAGTTAACTAAAAGCCTTGTACATTGTATGGTTTCAAAAATTACTTATGTACATTTTCATGCAAGTACTACCATGCCACTGTCCATTGTTGCTAGTAGGACTTCTGTTGGATTCCAGAATACCAGTGCCACACCAGGAATAGCTCCCAAGGCCTGTGAGCACTGTTCTTTCAGTTTGCAAATTGAGATTACTGTACCATGGCCCTAATTTCAATTCTGATATACAAATAACATAAATGCAGCATAAGACAGGGCACTAAGTGGAATCATTGCTTCCATCGTTTTAGCAGAGGACCGTGGGCTCAGTGTAACCACATTTCCTCCACTAACTGAAGGAGAAACTATGGAATCCTGCTTACTTTTCAGCTTCAAATCTTGCCTCATAGAAATGTTTTAAAGGTGCAGTGACATCCTGCTCTTAACATAGCTTGTCAACCAAGACAAAGGAAACATCCCTATACTCTTCCCATTCTTCTCTTAATTCTGCAGATATTTTCCATGTAGGATCATGAAATTCTGAAGTTGGAAACACTCACTTTAGAAATGATAACACGAAACTCCAGAGAGGTGAAATGGCAGAAGCAGGATCCCACAGTTGCAAAAGGAGAATCCTAAGCACTGTGTGTCCTAACTCTGCTCCAGCCCCCACTCCCCGTTTGTAGTGTAGATCCTCTCTGTGCAAAATAGCTTGGCAAAATGTTTTACATTTTCCTTTTGAAAACATTTTCCCTTTGAATGTCCATGACAAGAGAGCCCAATAGCTGAGCAGTGTAGAGAGCTTCTAGGACCTCCCAGAAGCTGAGGCCCTGGATCCCCGCCCTGGGCTGGTTCTCCAGCTGGTTCTCTGCCCACTCACAGGCTGCGAGAGGAGTGTACAGATGGTGAGGATGTCATCATTTCCACCATGGGGGTGGGGGAGAGAAGTTTATTTCAAATTCCTTGTTGTTTGTCATCTTAAAATTCTCTCACATTTGCAGATGTTAACCAACAACCGGCAGGAAAGGATTCTTGTTTCAAGCTCAGCCATATAGAAATGGCATCTAAAGGTTTGTCCTTTATGGAGAGGGAAATAAGAAGAAAGGAGAGGAAAAGGAAAGCTAGGACGAAAGAGAGAAAGGAGTTGGAAAGAGGCAAGAGGGAAGGAATGGAAGGATCAATGACAAGACTCAATCCCACACTGTTCTTATAATTAGTGCCTTGCACATCAGCTCAAATGTTTACTCTTTGATATAACTGTCTCCTCATTAGCATATGCAAAAGTATAGTCACAAGGTATTAACTCTCAAAGGAAGATGTCAACATTGCCATAATGAGCACGTAAGCCTGTCAATCTTGTGAAAATAAACAGGAACCAATGTGCTGGCAGAAATTCATCTCGAGAAAGTTTTGTGGATCTGATAATATATCCATTGTTCAGATGGACTAGACAACATTAGGGTTGTCATTACCCTGAAGTGGAATCATGTGGGCCAAACTTGACAATTTTCTGCAGGGAAATTTGAAATAAAAGCAAGTACATTTTCAACCCATTTGTAAGAAAATGCTGTTATCACAAGTTCAAGGAGTACCTCTGCTGCATTTAGCTTCTTGTTTTCTGCTGGCCTTTCTGAGAGGGCTGCCTGTCCATTTGATGCAGGATTAGAATAGGCTGCAAAGCAGGGAGCATGTTTAATAACTCAAGTTAGGAGTCCTTTGATAGAAAAAGTGTATGTTATTAATTCCACCTGCCATGCTGGCTCTGAGCACTGAATTTTGGGCAGCCCTCTCAACCAAGTGTGCCATTCTTTCTGACCCTTACAATGTAGAGAAATGACTTAAGACCCAACCTTGTTGCCATTTTAAATCTACTGATGATTTAGCTATGAAAAATAACTCTTATTTTTTCTTTTAATGTATAACTACGAACCATGAAATTTGCCCTCTGATTTATGGAAACTGCAATGAAATAAGAGCTGGTTTGAAATCTTATTTTCTCTCTCTTCTAGAAAGCAACTTCTATGATGACAGGTCTGAAGGAAAACATTCAAAAAGGCATTTTCTTAAAAAAAAAAAACTGCAAACAAATTTGCAAATATAGAAAGAGCTCTTTTGCCTTGCCTTTGTTGAACTGAATCATGCTCATTTCAAACTCTGTAAGAAAATCAACCATGAAGTCCAACATCTGAAACCAGACTTACATTAACAAACTATAAATTCTCTTCATATATATAAGTTCTGACATCCATTTTATAGAAAATTTTGGAGATGAAGATTTAAAGAAGTAAAAATAAAAAATATAGTTTCTTTATTCATTAGCAGTAATTATGAACTATTTATTATTTGCTCCACAGTTTCACAGATTTGTAATCACACTACATACATGGAGATGTAAAACCACAAACTCTTTCTCCCTGAATTTTATAATAAGAACACTTTTTCAATATCATATGTAGTAAAATCTTGGGGAGCCAGGATAACTTCTAACTCTACAACATTATCTATAATGTCTCTTATGCATTCAGTGAATGAAACTAATGAAGGGAAAGGATTGCATTTGGATATCTGGTTAGATGAGGAATACTTCTAAAAGAGAGGAAAATCATGTGAGGCTTGCTGAGTGTGTATTTGCTTATTGAATAGTGACCTCATCCACAGGCTGGGACATGGATGTTCACCCTTTCCTCCACCTTCCCATTACTGCCCTGTCTGGGATGCACAAGGCAAACCACAGTAAAAGACTAAATGAAAAGATCCCCCATGAGCTTTCCTCACATAACTCATCTCAGTGAAGGGAGGGGAGTTAAAAGTGTTAAAAGAAAAATCCTGAAACGATGCATTGGGCTCCCAAGCTTCATTTGGAAGTGATTTACTAAGAGGTAGGCCCTGCCTGCTGGCTCATCTCTCAGGCACTCAGAGGGCCCTCTTGGGAAGAAAGCCTTCCATTCTTGTTTTCCTCCCTCTCTGCTTGCCACCTCTTCCTGCTCTTCTGAAAAGAAGCATGCCACACAACAATGAAGAGGTTTTCCACATTAGCTGGTGTTGCTAGCCACCACTTCTCTTTGTTTAAGTCTGTTTACACAGTCTCCTTGGCAACCCAAGGTAGAAGTTGATATTTTTTTTTTTATATCTCTGACTAGCAGGTTTGGTTTTCCCTTTGTCTGAAGCTTATCCACCTCACATATTGAGTTACATCTAGGGCAGCATTTTTTTATGTTAAAAAGAAATCTGTATTTACCGCATACTATTTTATCAATATCCTATCCAGACATCCAGTATTTTCGGGGAGTAGGGGGTGTTTCAAAAACACCTTCAGAATAACTACTCAATACAGCATTTCACCTTGATTAGAGCTTGCTAATGTTTAACCCTTCCAGTGATTTCAGTAGGTTCCATAATCTGTATATATTCATACATCTGATAACTCCATTGTAAGGGTGGAGAGCATGGAAGAGAGAGGGATGGGGCCAGCATGGAGCAGAACAAACAAATAAGCCTGGGAGGAGCTCAAATCTGATCTCCCTTAGTTCTTCACTCCAATCAGTAGAACTACCTGACAGTCATAGTTCCCTTTTTGCATACAATGTACCTACTATAGCTAGATTGTGCACTGGAAGGAAATTAATCACACTGGAAACACATCCTATTTGCCTTTTCCCAAACCCCAAAATCTGCACAGGTGAACCATATAGGCATTTAATGTAATTTGTGAGTAACTGTGGATCATAGAGAGCCTTGAATCATAAGGGTACTGCTAGCCAGGAGAAAATTTTTTTAGCAGTAGATCATGATGACTAAATAATATTTCATAAGCATATCTATGACAAAGCTTAAAATTAATGACCAGTCAAACTTAATAGTAAGATATGCATCAGAAGTATATGGGGAGCATTCTCCAAATGCACAAGCTTCACCCTAGATTTAGATTTTCCTGTCATGGTACCAGGGCAGGTACAAGTTAACAATTTATTTAGATGATTTTTGTTGTAAAGTACCAGTTTTAATAATTAAAAATATTAATAATAATAAGAAGGTTTAGCACCATTTTTTGCCAAGATCTTAGATTTTTTTTCCAGTTGGTACTTTTAATTTCTTTAAAACACATGTATTATTCTAATTTTGTAGAGTAAGAATCTGAACCTCAAACATGCTAAGTAATTTGTCTATTATCTAAAGCAAGAATTTTATCTCAGTCTTATTCCAAAATTTTATTTTCCTTACCCTATGTTAATTTCTTCCCTCCAAACAATAATTATTTGTGAAACAGTTATCATCATCTCCTGATAATTTTTATTCTGCTAACATGTTTTAATATTCATCACCATGCCCCTTTAACAATTTCAGGCAAGGAGTTGTTTTATTTTTAAGTTAACTCAAAGTGCAAAACAATGGCTAGAATTACTTAAACAATCTCTCTCTCTCTACCTATTTTCCTCCCTCTCTCCCTCAATCCCTAAAACTTTTGAGACTGGGCCTAGACCAATAAATTTACATGTTTATTTCTTACTAGAACCTCAAACTTTCTCCTGGAAACAAGTACAGTTACCTCTCAAAATTCCCCTTAAATTTTGTTAACTGAAATCTCCATGTTAAACATCAATGAGTCATTTCCAGTGATGTCTCCACCCTTCCTTGTCTTCAATGAGGTCTGGGTAGATAATACAATGTTGTGACACATTTTGAGCCAAATAGTACATTATGGTTTGTCAATACTCAGTATTTAAATGATACTTGGCAAAATTTTGCTACGTAGCAGGAAAACCACATTGTAGTTATTTAAAATAATGTCACATAAAATAATGTAGCATTTTTAAAAGCCAAGTTTTTAAAGGTTGGAATACCTAAGGAGGAATCACCTAATCTAGTCCTTCTAAATACAGTATGAATTAGGAAAGGAGAAGCACCCCCCGTCCCCCAAGACCTTGCCGGGGACTGTGACCCAGACATCTTCATCCTTTTGAGAAACACCAAGGGTTATGAAAACATTACAGAAAGTGGTGAATTATACATAAAGAATGCAGAGACTGTATTCTTCAATTGCAGATGGAATGCTATATACTGTTTTGGTTTTTCCTCATTTCTCCCAAGTAGAGATACTTACTTGCAACCAGTATTCTTTTTATTTAAAAAAAAAATGGAAGAAGATCTACTTTCAGGAATGAATGCTCATTTCTAGATCAAAACCCTACTTTTCATTCATGACATTTCTAATGAGTTCGAGAAAGTACAACACCAAAATTTTTCATCCACAGAAGTTTTCAGCGTGGTAGTACAGATCTTAGCTTGATTTCCTTCCACAGCCATTGCTTTTTGTTTGTTTGTTTGTTTTTAAACATGATGCTTATAACATCATGAGGAAAATGAGAAGGAGGCAAAATTCCATCTCCAGAACAATGGAGTTTTGTGGAAGTTAGGTTTCAGAAGGTAACCAAAAGGTATTGCAACAAGACACAAAGGCAAACTGATTCAACTCTTCTAGTCATCCAGTTCTCACTGAATATCCTAGAAATAAAAACATACATTGCCCAGGTGATGTGGAATCAAAGTAATAAAACATCATTGAGTATACTTATTTTAATTTGTTTTGAAAATGTTTATGACCACAAGATTACTTCACTATGAATAGATAAATAAAAAACTCCTTCCAAACTGCAAATGACTTAAATTCTGAAGATTAAATCTTGGCTACCAGTAGTCAGTAGTCCTACCTTCAGTCTCCTTTCAGGTTACCATCATCTTAGTTTGTGTACACACGCCAATTTATGTATGGCCAGAGTAAATATCATTCAAAGAAGAATAGAATACAAGTTGTTAAATCTAGGAAAAAAATGAAATTTCTTCTTCCCCCAAAAGACTTCAGTAGGTGTCTTTGTCCATTCAGACTGCTATGACAAAGTACCATGAATTGGGTGGCTTATATCAATAGAAATTTAGGTCTCACAGTTCTGGAGGCTGGAATTTCCAAGGTCAAGGCTTATTTATCTGCTGTGGTTTATGGACAGTCATCTTTTCTTTGTGTTTTCACATGGCAGAAGGACAAGACTCTCCAGCATCTCTATTATAAGGCCACTAATAGTGTTTTTTATTTTAGGACCTAATCACCTCCAAAGACCTCCAGAGGTTTAAGATTTCAGCATACATATTTGGGGAGTAGTAGGACACAAACATTTATTCTATAGCAACAGACTTTAAAGTCAATTTCAAGTGACTGGAAAACTGAGTCTAGAAGTTGGTGATTTATTTGTAATCCTCAATGGAGAACGTTCAGGCCTCTTAATGTGTGTTAATGTCATTAAAAACTTAAGAAAGTTTTATTTATTCCTTGGAATGAAATTTTTGAAGCAATCCTATAAATACTTTTGGTAGTAGAGAACTACAGAGAATTTTTTTTTAATCAAGAAAATTGTTCTAAGGGGCACAACGCTACTACCTAATACCATGTTTGAGTTCAGGGAGCACATATTTATAAAATATTGTTTCAACATTTTTTTGAACATGGAACATAATTGACATAAGTTTATTTTTGCTTCCAAATCTATTTCTAATAGTGAGCATAGCATTGAACATGGACTTAGAGAATATAAATTCTAATCACAGTTCTAATATTAATGATCTGTAAAACCTTTAGGAACTTCTGTGTATTACAGATTTGTTCTGGGACTTGCATTTAAAATGAAGACTGGAAGAGATAATCCCAAACCCTTTTTCTCTTATCATTTTTATGCATTTTTATAAGAAGACTTTGTATAAAATACAGATATGTATTTACATTTGCCTTTAATATATTAACAAAATATTTAATATAGAACTATGAACTGAAATGATTAAAATATTTATCATTTGAATACTAACCAATACAGCTAATGTAATGTGATGTACATGCCCTGAGCCTTTTTCCTTCTTTTTTGTAGCACCATCTGGTTCTGTAGCATAAGAGAGAGTTTATTTATATAACCATATTAGCCTTCAGACCTGTACATACACACACACACACACACACACACACATGCACGCACACAACTTTGCTGTATCCTAAGGTTGCTTTGGTCAGGTTTCTTTCATATTATGAGATTAAGCATTCCCAACCACATGGCAAATGAAGTGAAAAAGTCCTCTCTGGATTTGTCCTAACTTTCAATGTGACTGGTCAGAACTGTGGTGGGCCTAAAGTAAGTGGTGTACTTTGCCTGCACTATGACAGCTCCAAGGAGGCTCCCTGGGGGCAGTGGCCACTTCGTTCCAGGCTGCAGAAAGCCATGGCCTTGTGCTTGGAAAATCCACCAGACCCCAAAGCCCTAACATGGTTAAGAGTTGATTCTAAGATACCAACTCTCCACTTGTGCCCAGGAAGATGGACACATTCTCCCATAGTGCTGGTCTTTCCAGTCCAGCATGGTTTCATGCTCCAATGGCTATTCCTCACACCTCAGATATTATGTTTCGGATTATGTGGGGAAAGATTGAAGAATCTAAGAAAATAATGGAACCTACCCCCACCCCACCCCACCCCCCAACATCAAGCAGTTACACTTTTTTCTCAGCAGCACATGGATCCTTCTCAAAAATAGATCATATATTATGTCACAGGGCAACTCTTAGACAATATAAAGGAGTAGAGATAATACCATGCATCTTATCTGATCATAATGGAATGAAACTGAAAATCAACGATANCCTACCCCCACCCCACCCCACCCCCACCCACTATACACACACTTTTTTTTTTAGCAGAAATCTGTTAGAGTGCAAGCTTTGCCAGGCACTGGAAGCTAGACTGTTTGTACAACCCTAGTCACATCAGATCATCTTTCACTTAAATGACAGAATTAAAAACAAATAAAAAAATTTCCTCTGAGGCATTCTAATAGAAGGCCATGAACCCTTAGCTAGGATATTAAATATTGTATGTTAAGAGAATTCAAACCTTACATGAAAACTTAGTATGAAATTCTATCAAAGCAATATGTTTTCATCATCTACCTTCTGGGACAAGTGAAGTAACTTATTCTTATAAAAGTTCAGTGTGGTAAACAATGCACTCAACTGGCAGATCTTGAAGGTGGTAAATGTGTGGAGGAATTGATTCCTGAGCAGACTGACCAGCCCAGCATGTCTGGCTAAACTGTTGTGATCTGAGGTTCTGCTGAAAGAAACTCAAGGAAAAATTGTAATGAAAAAAGTCTGTCTTGGACTAGTTGGAAACTTTTGTAATAGACCACACCAAGTAAAAACTAACAAAAATTAGTTGCCCTATTTGACTCTGCCAAATGTTGGATGAGTTCAAGGTAAACCCAATAAAAGTAGGAACTTGTTCGGTGTTACTAGAGCCACACTCTGCCTATTTCAAGTTTCCCTCATTGAGAATGCATTTATACAGCAAAATCTGCACAATGCTCATAGTGTGTATGTGACCACTTGTAACCAAGGAGTGCAACTCTACAGCTGGTATCTGGAGCACATATTTTCATTTTACCTTGTATGTGTACAACTTATAAATTAAGTTATTGCCTAAGAAGGAAGAAAAGCAATTAAAACCTGTTAACACATTTAAAATAAGAGAAGTTGACCAAACAGCTGTTTTATAAACTAGTCCAAGTCAGGTCATGGCATAATGATTAAATCATGCAATGCTCGGGACTGGGGTTGTAACTCAGTGGTAGAGCACTTGCCTAGCAAGTGTGAAGCACTGTATTTGAGTCTCAGCACCTCATGTGAATAAATTAATTAAATATACATCCATCATCAACTAAAAAGAAGTTTTTAGAAATCATACAATGCTGAGATAGACCCATAGAGTCCCCACTCAACTGCTTACCAACTGTGTAACCTTGGACAATTCCTTGCCCTAGATTACATTGATTTTCTCATTGCTAAAATGGATTTTGAGGAATTATATAAGGTAATGTACAGAAATAATTCAACAGGTCTCTGACACATAATACTCTTACATAAAACATAGCTGTAGCTTAGAAACTGGAAATGATACTAATGAGATACTTGGTATGATTTCAAAACATTATTTGTTTTAATCACAATGTACATCACAAGAGATCAGCGAATAGTCCAGGGGAGAAGTGACCACTTTTTTAAAGAGTTGGCTTTAGAAGTAATATGAAACCAAATGAAAAATTATTAATACAAAGACATGTCTAGCTTGGTTTGCTTTCTTCTTCTAAGGTGTTTCAAGTGGGTCTTGAACATTAATGAGTCTTTTCAAGAGAGAAGTAAAAATAGTTCAGCAGAAAGTCAGACCATGTGAAAATTGTACCTTGTCAAATTCTATGTTTGTCCTTCCAAGCACTATGTCCAGAGAAAATTCCACTGATCTACTTAATTTTTAAATAAATATTATTGTGTATATTTAAGGTATTTAACATGTTGCTGTAAGATATATATATGTATATATATATATATAAAATGCTACCTATAGCTGAACAAATTAACATATATATCATCTTATATAGTTATCCATCTTTCCCACTGTGGCAAAACAAGTGGTAATCTATTCATTTAACAAACGGCCCAAATGCAACACACCATTATTAACTGTATTCCTCATCTTGTATACTAGATCTTTCAACTAGCTCATCCTACATATATGCTACCTGGTATCCTTTAACCTACATCTTTTCCCTATTACCCATCCTCTACCCCTGTATCACAACCCAACCTTAGTAACCATTGTTTTATTCTCTTAATCTATAAACACTTTAGGTTTGTACATTATTCTTCTTTGTACATTTGGCCTTTTACTGTGAATTTTGACATAAAGAATAAAAAGGTCATGAGCATATTTCTTAATTTACAGACAGGTAATGTAACTACATAGTATATTCTTGGAGAGAGAATGGAATATAGCAGATGGATCAGGTATAGAGTCTCTAAACTGAAGTATTGAGTATCATATTAGGAAAAGAGACCTACACATAGCCTGGAACAAAAGCTTCCATTCTGATTCTTTTCTGTGTGTCCTATTTGTAAAACTGAGTCAGTTGGAATGGTAATGTTTCTCAGTTTATACTAAAGTCCTCGTCTGATTTGTATCGTGACTATCACATATGGTGCATATCAGGGCCTATTTCAGGTTGCTCAATTGTATTGGTAGCCTATTTTTAACATTGCCATTTATATAACTTTCAAGCGCCAGGAAACTACCTTTGAATGCTGTAAATTATCAAATGGCCTTTGATTTACTAGGTTCCTTATCACTTGGCAAATATGCACAGCAGACTTTTTCCAGAGAAAGAGCACGCTGGGACTTATCCCCAGACATTCCTTCCCTTTGTTAAACAAACCCAGGAGCTCATGCTGGAGCTCCAGCTCTCCTTGGAAGAAGCCTCTGGACTTCACGAGTGCCCTCCTGTGGCTACTGCACAGACTAACTGATACTCTTTGCTGACTGCCCTAAAGCTGCTGAGCAAAGCACTGCTTATAGAGTTCAAGCCCAGCTGACAACTGAGGTGGGAAAGGCTTTCATTATTCCATAGACAGATCGAAATTGACGAGTGCTTTGTGTTAGAAAGTTCTTCTTTTGGTTTTTCATATCATGCGTACCACTTGCCAGCTGAACTCCAAAAACAACAGGCTCTCACAGCAATGGCCAGGGGAAAACACGAGGTGGAAAAATCAAGAGAACGTCTTCCCTTGGGATGAGATTGTACAGGAAAAGTCACTAGACAACTGCCAACCTGGGTTTCGTATGTTGGCAGGAAAGGCTGTCATTACTTTAGTGTTGCTGGGAAATTTAAAAGATGATAGATATGAAATGCTGAGACCAAGACTCATACAGTAGGTGATCAATAAATGATAGTGGTTAGCCTGTGGATCTCTTAGTTTGCATTGACTATTTTATAATCCATCTCCTATCACTAAAGCCAAGAGACCAGGGAGTCTACTGATTTTCTAACTGGTTAGTGAGGCAATCTGGAAGGCTTCAAGTTTTCAACATAGGAAAGCTTAGTAGAAGCAATCCAGTGGGAATGTAAGGCTCACAGCTGTGTTTTCATAGCACTTTCCATTAAATGGCTCAAATGTTCATTTTTCATATCAGAGAGGGGGGCTGCTGATGGAGAGTGCCCTCTCCAACCCGAGGACCATCACTCAGTAATTATTTATAAACATCACTATCTTATAAACACCACAATCATCCCCATCCTACCCCCATCCCTCTTTCTTTGCTCCTTTACAATGGTTCCCCTCCAAGTTTTAGAAATGATATTTGTTTATCCAACACTTAGACTCATCAGAGGAGGCACTAGAGCATTCATTCACATGAAATTCTCCCCCTATTGAATGTTATCTGTCAAAAGAAAAAAAAAAAATAGATTCAACTGTGAACATGCTGCAGAGCTGGTACTCTTGAATGGATTTTCAAGTGCCTGGCCCAATCTGTCACAAAGGAGAAATGCAATACCCTTCCAATATTCTATTCTTTTGTTCACTTTCCCAGAGCTGGGTTATAGTATTACAGGTTCAGTTTGAATGGATTTCTTAATATAAAGCAGAGGTAAAATCAACTCCAAAGCCACAAGGCTAGCACTTTTTTAAATATTGAATTTAGACTTGAGAAATCTTTCTACTTTATTTTCATTAAAAATAACTTCACTAAGTTTTGACTTAACTTCTCCTCAAGATTTAGGGGTTTCCTTCCTATCCAAGGCACCACAGCTCTGTCATGTAGAAACTAATGGCCAAGAAATGAGTCTTCAATGTATCTAGGACTGCTTTTGCCTGACATTCAATATTAATTTGTATCCATGATGGTTGAAGCAATGACTAAATTGCATAATTATATTACATATCTCTGCAACAATCCCAGATTTAAGAAAATAATCTGAGTAACAGTGTTAGTCAGCTTTCCATCAGGTAGCAAAATACTTGAGTACTAAAAAGAAGGGAAGGTTTACTTTGGCCCCTGGTTTCAGAGGTTTTAGTCCATGGTTAGCTGGTTCTATTGCTTTGGGTCTATCAAGACAGATCATGGTGGTAACATGTAGCAGAGAAAATTGCTCACCTCATGATAACCAGGAGGCCAAGAGAGAGAGACAAGAAGGGCTGAGATCCCAATATCTCCTTCAAGGTCAATTCCTCAATGACCTAACTTCCTTTCATTAGGCCCCACCCTTTGAAGTTTCCACCATGTTCTAATAGTGTTACAGTCTGGAGGTCAAGATTTTTGCTTTTTCTAAAAAGGAGATGGCACAAAGTACACTTGCATGTCAGTTTTCTCTTTATAGTTTAGAAAACTTTACCCAAAGATGGAAATTTAGTCTTTCTTTTCTTCTCCTTTTTTCTTTTTTTGCAGTCTAGACAGTCTTACAACACAAGTTTTAGCTATAGTCCTCTTTGACTTCTTGCTGTTAGTGGATAATTGTAGGCACAGTATCTTTTTATCATCTCTGGTCCTTCATTTACTCCTGCCTGGATGGATAAACCAATGCCATGAGTAAATATTGAAGGATGTGCCCAATGCAAAAAACTAGTGACAGCTGTTTTCCAAACATTTGTGGGCCTTTTACATTCTAAACAGGATCTGCATCACTTGGTTTCCCATGTAGAGCTTCACAAAAGGAGAGTGGAGTCGATGGGTGCAACCATTGTTCTTGTTAGTGGATGGAGATTTACAATTACACCCTTTTCTGCTCAGAGCACATGCCACAGAGGGAAGCTACATAAACATGCAGCATGGCAGGGGGATCCAGGACAATAATGAGGTTACAAATTACCCAAAGCAATTCGCCATCGATGAAACAAGCTCTATTTGTAAGTATGAGATGAAATGCAGACTTTTTAATGTTTTAATTTGTTTTCCAAAATTATATTTACAAAAAATTAGAGGGACCTACTTAAACATCTTGATGTTTTCAGTCTGACTTGCAATAAAATTTCAGTGGATTGTTTCTCCTAAATACCCTCATATGCATATTCTGTCTCCTTCTCATAGTCTAATGCACACACACACACACACACATGCAAACACTACACATCCTTGTCACAATCACCACAAATAACAATAGTTGTAGTCAACAGTGAGATATCATAGTCCCATTATATCCATTTATTGGGGTTCCACCCCAAAGTTCAACAATTGAGTGGAATTATACATAATTAACATTTTCAATTTTTAATGTTTATCTCAAATATTCAACAACATAAATACATTACTTTCTTAATCAGAAAAGAATCTATCATCTCCGTAGGTTTTGATAAATTTTCAAATGTTTATGTTAAAAAATTGCTGGTACTTACTGGCCATGAAAGGAAAAAAGTCACTGAGTCCAGAGTTTTTCTTTTTTCCTTTTTTTAACATAATTTTTTTTGTTTTAATTAGTTACACATGAGAGTATTATGCATTTTAAACTATTATACATAAATGGAGTATAACTTGTCAATCATATATTAAGCTGTTTTTAAATACCCACAAGGACTATGTATGTCACTTTAAAACAGAACAAACAGTGCCTGGTGTGTAGTAAGTGCTTGATAAATATTTGTGAAATGAATTTTTCTTGTAATAATGATTTATTTAACTTTGCATGTCTTATATATGTTAATTCACATGAATGTGCAAACATGCGACAGTAGAGAAATGGCCTTTTTGAGACCTGCTGGATACAGCAGGAATATTTTTCCTTCTCTAAACACTATAGTGCAGTTCAATTCAAAAACTCCTCTTAACAAATCCAAATAGCATTGCTTCCCAGCTGTAGTGTTACACAGGGTCCAGTTCAAGTGCCAAAAACTCAACCACAAAGAAGCCAAAACAATCACATCTTGAACTGTGAGAGTATTTTCCACCCATCATCACCATATGACACACCGTCTCCGGGGCCTCCCAGAGCCTGCAGAGGCCTCAGTTCTGCCAGAGACCTGACTGGGCAGAGAGCCTGCCCCCTTGTCAGCCCTTACACAAGTTACATAATGAGTACTTTCTGTGTCTACGAATACCGATTTCTCACTCGTGTTTTATGACTGTGAGGACTTTTCTTTCCCCAAATACGATTCCATAACTGTGTACCCAGAATTACCTGCTGGAATCCTGGCCCATCATCAGATGCCTTCAAGTTAAGCTACGTGGATGTGTTTCCCAGGATCTTCACTGGGGAGGGAAGTGCTGGTTTCAAAGTTGGCCTCATTATGAGCCTGGGACATTTGATTCACATGACTTCAGAGTACAGAAGAGATGAAGCAATAGTTACCAATCGAGAAAACTTTCTTCTCTTATTACATTAAGATATTATTCAGTTTTCATGGTCAGGAGATAGTAATCCACATGTTATCAATGTATTTAGCAAAGAGATATGTTCCTAAAGGGGGACATTAAATTTTTATTTTATTTAGCAAACTGGATTTAACTCCTATAAAGACACAACTGTGTAAAGGTCCAAATGTTCAAATTCAAGATTTGATTTCCTCCCTCTGAGAAAGAATGCATCAGCTTTGATGAGCTGTAGGGAGGGCTGTATTTACAAGGCAGCACAGTGACTGTGGGCAGGGCAGAGGGTCAGGGACCTGAGCTTCATCCAGCCCAGCTGCATGTACTTTGTTGGTACCTCGGACAAGTCACTTAATATTTTGGAGCATTGGTTCCCCAATTTGTAAAGCAATGGATTAGAATAGATGTCCTTTAGGTCTTTTTTTTTTTGGGGGGGGGAGGGTATGAGGGATTAAAGTCAGGGGCACTAGACCACAGAGCCACATCCCTAGCCCGATTTTGTATTTTATTAGAGACAGAGTCTCACTGATTTCTTAGCACCTCACTAAATTGCTAAGGCTGGCTTTGAACTTGAAACCCTCCTGCCTCTGACTCCGGAGCCACTGGGATTACAGGCATCCCCACAGCACCCGACCTTCCTTTAGGTCTTTAGCACAAGAAAATGCTATGTCCCTGAATTAAACTAACTCTCTCTCTCTCTCTCTTCCAGTACTTAGTGTGCTTAGCCACTGAGCCACATCCCCAGCCCATTTTGTTGATGTTGTTATTTTGTGTTGTATTTTGTTTTGTTTGAGGCAGGGTCTTGTTAAGGGCTCAGGGCCTCACTACATTGCTGAGGCTGGCTTTGAACTTGCTATCTTCCTGCCTCAGCCTCCTGAGCCTCTGGGATTTCAGGCATGCACCCCCACACCTGGCCCTGAATCTCTTTATCGCATACCAAAAGAAAGCCCAGAGATGACGGAGACTTGGAAAAAAATCTTCAGCTATCTCACTAATCTTGATCTTCACCAGTGGGACAGCTCATGTTCAAACAGGCTTCTAACGTTAAGAGGATAGTGACTGAAAACGGGATGTTAAAGATAAATATGCAAGGCTAGCACTTGCCTTCTTTTTTACCTTCAAATAAACCTACTTTTCATTCCTGTTTTGTGCTTGACATTTGCTGGCCATTGTCTCCTTTTCAGATGAAGCTTACTCCTCTGTTCTTCTAGTCAATTCTACTTGGCAGATTTCACTAAATAATTTAGAAGCCTCCATGAAATTCTTTTTTTTTTCCTTTCCCCTCTCACTACAATTTCATTAAAATTCATTTGGGAAACTATACTGCCTCAATAATAGAATTGTATCTTATGTTTTGGAACTGTTTCCATGACAACAATGACAGGTGCAAATTCTGGCGTATGCGTATGTTCATTTAAAAGGTTACTGAAATTATCATTGTAAAGGTAAATTTCACTGTGAATAACATCCAAGTAACTACCTTTTTACTTTTAGGAGAAAATGGCTAATATATACAGTATACATTAATTTCCTCCAGAAGAAATATTTCATGAGAGCCTTACTCAAAAATAAAATCTTTGAACAACATGAGTTATTTTATATCACAGAAATTCATACCTAACTTCATAGATTATGCAGATTGAAGGAATTTTGAAAATACTGCATAGCTATACCTTGGGGGATATTGCCAATAAGAAACAGAAAACAAAGCTAGACAGTAACAGAAAGTTATTAAGAGTGCTTCCACAAAGGGCATTCGATTTTAGGATATGGATGAAATTCCCCCTTTTATGCAACTTCCTGATTTTTTTTGTGTGTAAATAGATTAAATATTAATATTGTGTAAATAGAGATTAAAGATAGAGTAACCGTTACCATGTTCATATGTCCATCTCTCTTAATATCAGAATTAATGTCTGTAATCAGCACATCAACATGCCAACCAAAAGATGATACATCTACTTATGTGTCCCTGATGGCTTGTGCCTTTTGTTCCATTCCTATAACCCAAGTGCTCTAACAGAATGGGATTCAAAACAAAGCAGAGAGCTTAGAAATTCCCAAGGTCTTCACATGGTTTGTTTCTACAAACCTTTCATTAGATTCTGAGTGTTGTCTACCTTGACCTTAATAACTGCCACCTCTCCCAGGCCTAAATGATTATTTGAACCAGACCTATTGCCCTCTAAAATCTTCCTGCCTGCTTTGTCTAAAGATGCAGACTCATCCTATGAGATGGTAGGTTTCTTCATCTCAGGAAATTCATCTTACTCCTGTTGGCCTCTGACCTCATTTGGAGTCCACTGTCTCCCATGTTGTAGGTAACCTAGTCCAGAGTTCAAACTTGGCCATATTTCCCTGCCCTGGGCTAGATTCACATTCAAACAGGACTGCTGAGGAAAAGAATAGGTTCCAAAGCAAACTGCTTTTGTGGTGAAGGTAGGTGCTATTGAGGTAGGTGTGGCTAGCTCTTTATGAAAAATGCACAAACCAGACAGCAGCCTGACCCGAGGGGTTTGTCTGCCAAGGGAGATTGAAGTGAAGGTGATGAGCCTGTAATTGCCCAAATCTCAGGGGAGGATATCAATGCAAGGAGCTCTGCAGAATAATTAATTTTAAGATAAAAGTGATAATACTATATTCACAGTAGATGTAAGAATCCATTTGAAGTGAGTCTTGGGGAAAAAAATCAGTAGTTTGATCTAGACTTAAGAAAAAGAAGAGAGGTGAAAATACCAGATTGATATACTCATTTTGAAGGGAATAGGAAGCCGTCCCTCCAAAATGTCACCTTTGAAGATTAAATGGGAAGATTTGAATCCTAAGCAACATAAGATCTATAGATGTGTATCAGGTATATCTTCAAACAATTAGTTATTAATGCAAAGGGTAAGTTGATATTATCCACATCTTATATACATGCATATATCAGACTCTTCAAAATGTAATTCCATATTGGTTCTATTTTGGTTATGACACACTTTTTCAGTTCAGAAAAAAATAATTGTGCCAAGAACCAGCACCTCTCTTGTGGAAATCACACTTACAATCTTTACCAGTCTTTTAGAATCATTGAGAATTCCTTATCTTGTGCTTTAAGATCAAACAGGCCAGGAAGATTTTCCCAAGCCAAGGGCTGGGATCAGAGAATCCAACAAAGCTTGAGGGAGTCAGCAGATCATTGAAGGTTGAGATTGATTTTCACCCTCCCTCTTGGTTTAAGGATAAAGTCATTGACTATTTGTGCATCAAACAAAACAGGTTTGTTTAAAACTGCTTCTAAACATACCTACCATTTCTGCTTTCCACATAGATGTCAGCAGACATCTGCCTGTGGAAAACTTCCCTCCCATGTGACACAAGCTTTCAGAAAATGACAAAGGGACCCTTTTAAGAATAGAATGAATAGAGCTAACACTTTGATCTGCTTATGAAAGTACATCTGCTTCTCGTGAGCCCTAAGTCGAAATGATATAGAGCAGAACTTTATTTGCATAGAAGAGTTTGCACACATTTTATATACATATCTCTATATGTTCATTAATTCTAAGTAGCACTCAGTTTAGTTTAAAGAAAAATAGAAAAAAAGCATGGCAAGTGTCCATTCTTTGGATCTTTTATCACTTCTCCTGTCTCTCGTGCACATCCTTTCAAGTGATCTACCAAAAGTTGATGGGAAAAGTCATCTTTGTTTTGTGTTGAAATATGATTGTGAAGCAGGTGAGGAAAGAGCTTATTCTGTTTTATCTTGTGGATCTAAGAAGTGTTTCTCACTTGACCTAAGATGCAGTATATGGCCGGTAGATGAAAGTCATCCTCTGGACTGCCTGAAAGAAGCACCGATGGGATTAGATTGAGGTAATAAGTGTCGGTGCATCTCCTAGGAAGGGAAAAGGTACAAAATGCAAGATGGAAAATATGCTCAGAGTTTTATATTTATATTTATATTTATTTATTTATTTGTTTGTTTCTTTATTTTTTTTAAATATTTATTTTTTAGTTTTCAGCAGACACAACATCTTTGTTTGTATGTGGTGCTGAGGATTGAACCCGGGCGGCACACATGCCAGGCAAGTGCGCTACCGCTTGAGCCACATCCCCAGCCCATCTTTGTTTATTTTAACCAAATATTTTTCTATAGAAGAGTAGGAAAGTTAAATCTCATAAAAGTGGAGTTTTTGGAAAAACCCATGATGTTTATAGACTGTCTGGCCACCATAAGCCAAACTCTTCTAATCATAGGATGATTTGACTTCCATCCTGGAGTCCAAGAAAAAATCTCAAAAGTGGGAATGGAGGGATGGATTGGAGACCCAGCTTTGATGCCAACTATGGGATCCATAACAAATCAATTCACCTTTTTGGACTTCATTTCAAATCTGAATAATAAAGCCTTTGGTTAAGTTGATCACTAAGATCTTTCACAGAGTCATAAAAATAACACAAAAGACATAATTCTATAAAAGAAGATGAACTTAGCTTTTGGTACTGTTACAATTATCAATAACTAGATTCTGAATGTTACGTTATTTATAGCTTCAATCTATATACTTTTTCTCTTTTATTGGTTCTTTTTAAACATGACAGAAGAATCTATTTTGATGTAATTATACAAGCATGGCATATATCTTATTCTAATTAGGACCCCATTCATGTGGATGTACTAATTTTTTTTTTTACTTTTTAACACATACATAAATGTTCTTTAAAGAACCAAAAACAAAATACAAGGGGGAAAGTGATAATGTGTATGGCACACACGACAAATGTTGCCAGGCTGTTTCTAGGAATGTTTTTAGAAAAGTATAATTGTCAGGTTATGCTCAGAGGATCATAATAAACCTGTCCATGGAGGGATGTGGAGATGAAGCACATTAACAACACTTATGTAGTGTTTTGGAAATTTGAAGAGCTATAAACATTCGTTTGGGCAATTTGTCATTGCAGAGTCTTGCAAACAATATCAACTCTGAAGAAATTAAATTTTGATTCTGCATAGAAAATACAAATGAGAGAGTAATGTACAGGCAGGTTCTATTCAGCTTTGTAAAGAATTAAGGGGATTCTCTAATAACAGATTTTTTGAAGTGTTTTTTTTTTTTCTGTTTAATTAGTTCTCAAGTTGTGTGACTTGTGTTCATAATTACAAATATCTTTATTTATGGGAAAATATATTTCTATTGAACATTGTGGCATTTTAATGGTTTGATTTTTTATAATTACAAATATGAAAATAGTATTCAACTTGGTGGGGTCATAGGCCATTTACTATCTCTAATTGGCACCTTTTCTACTCATGTTTTATCTTTGTTAATTGCACAAGGAACCAATTCATTTTATATGTGATCAGAGGCTGGGTAAAAAGCTTTTAGGGACATAGTCACAATGAGAGATGGAAACCAGTTTAGCTTTATGGTTATAGTTATTAGATTATATATAAAAATAATTTATTAACGTGAACATTTTAATTCTGCATATAACTATTATGAAATCAATAAAAATGAGTGGCACATAGTAGCCTTTGAATAAATGATGGCTTGAATATGATCAAAGCATAATTCTTTTTCTCTTCTTTATAGTTAATAAAAGTAAATCAATTTAGCAAAGCACATTATTTGCAAGAAGAACCAAAGAGTGAGCACCTTCCACACAATAAGAAAATATCTTGCAAATAATGTCTTTAACCACAAAAGTAGCTTAACTCCATCCCACACTGTACCCACCCCTTGCCTTGGTCTGGTGATAAAATCTAGTTACTTGACTATTCGTGCATCAAAAGAGTTTGGTTTTAAACTACTTCTAGGCTCTATCACCATTTCTGCAGTCAACATAGATGACAATAGATATCTGTTTCTGAAAAGCAACCTGCCACCCAAACTTTAAATGAGAACTAGAATTTGGCAATAATAGAGTTAGCCTATGATGGAGACCTAGGGGTCTTTTCATTAAATGAAGTTCAGTGATGCCAACCCATTGGCTTCCTGAGCCAGGTCTCACAGCAGCACTTTTGACACTGTGGGATTAGGGCTGCAGCCGTTTCCTTCTGCTACTGAATTCCCCAGCTTTGTTTCTTAGGCAGATGCAGCTGCCTCTATTTGGCTTTATCTCCAGTGTCATGTCAATGTAGACAGCAGCATTTCCATATCACCATGTGTCTCTAAAAGCTAAATCTAAATCCATCTCTGCTGCTTAAAGTATATAAATTCTCATGTATGTACCCGCCACCTTTCTTTTTCTTTTTCCTCTCTAGCTTCCACATATGAGATAAAATATGCAATTCTTAACCTTCTGAGTTTGGCTTATTTTGCTTAACATAATATTCTCATGTTCCATCCATTTTCCTGCAAGTGACACAATTTAAGCCTGAGTAATCTTAATCCTAAAATGAAGATATGTGAAGAGAGACTGTGGGAACTAAGGGTTGGTTCACACTTTCACTTACAAAAGTCAGCAATCAAGACAAATATCTTTTTAATAAATAAATGACTAACTTAGGAATTAAAGCTGAAATTTTGAGCCCTCATTACAAATATTCTGATTATATTTCTTATTAGGAATATTCATTTACCAGCACCATCCAAATTCTATGTATGCAAAATGGGTAATAATCATTTCCAGATTCAGAGCCTTTTAAAGCCAGGGAGCAGCTCATTGTTCTAAGATTCCTATCATACAGGAGAAAACTGAATCTAAATAGCATCTAACTCATTTGTCATAATGTGTGTCACTGCTCTGTTGTACCTGATCTAGGGCTTGGTATAGGGAAGCAGAAACAAAAGGCACAATTCCTCAATCCAATGAACTTCATTAAGGAGATATACTAAATGGTTACATGCATATGTATGATTAGGGTATTAAAAAATGGAAATAGAATACTCTAGGAGATTACTGTATATGGTACTGACTGAATTCCAAGTTAAAGTTGGAAAAGAGGAGAGACATTATATTATGGATAAGGTCTCTATTTTCTAGTTGCTGATAATTTTGTAATGGATGCTACATGAATACTCAAAACAAAGAACCATTAAGAAGTAGAAACTTGAGTTAAAAGATGTGGGTTTTCTTGTTGATAATGAATTCAGGAAAATGATGAGAGCTTTTGACACCCAGTTAGAATAATCATAAAAAGTTGTATGGAGACAGAGGGTCTCAAAGTATAACTGTCCACTTCCCTTTTAAAACTTGATGGTGATCCCCACCAAGCAATGTCCATTTTATTCAGATTTTTCTTCATTGTAATTTTATAGCTGTGTTTTTTGAGAGAGTGATTTTGTTAGAGAACAGTGTTAAATTTGTTTTGTCTACATATTTCAGTATACCTCCTGGTTGTTACTTTAGCAGTATTACTTCACTTGCCCTCTACTAATAGAAGCTCATTAATGATGCTTCCATTAACTAATTTCAGGATTATACTAAAAGCTACCAAGTAATCTTTTAGATTGTTTATTAACAGTTGGGTGTCTGCATTTGCTGCTCTCAGGGACAGTTGAGTGTGGATACATTAGTTAAGGATGCTTCCTTCCACTTCATCTTAGAAGGAAATAAAATATCTGTCAGTATAGTATCTCCACTGCAGGTTCTCTGCTCCTAGAATGGAATGTAATCGAGTAAGACAATCCAGGACTTTTCCAGAATCCTAAATGACTACAGCTGACTCCTTTGAAGGAGAAGGATCCAGAGGCATGACCAGTATAGAAACCAGATTATTCTCAAGTGCGTGGTCTTCTAGGTCTTTCCTGTGCCTGAGCAGGTGTATATAGTTCCTGCATGCAGTTTGGGACTTCCCAAGCCTCCATTTCAATTTCTCATGGACAAAAAGTTTACCTTTGAAATCACAGCAGTTTACAGTATAATCAATACACATCGTATATAAGGCTTGCAAACCTCCATCCTTTCTTGATCCTTGGATCATTATAGAACTACAAAAGCACTGAATGGACTCAGCAAGGTTAAGTTTGCAAGAGTATTGAAGCAGCTCAATTTGCCATCTCTTGCCCTGCCTCTCCCAGCAGGCTTCCTCCTGTGTTTGTGAAGTAGCTCTCCTATCAAGACCTGACTTTTAGAGGGAAAACAATAAAACCAACCATCCTCTCATGTAATTTAAAACAGGCAAGTTAGCCAAAATAATTGGAAGTGGAGCTGGCTTGTGAATTCATCATAAACCTGCATGAGAAAGAGTATTGTTTGTCATCCTGTTTACTTGTTTGCTAAGCTGGTGGAACTCACAAATTATGTAAAGGCATTAGAAATGTCTGCAGAGGGAAGTGTAAATAGAGCAACTCTAACACAGAAGTTCACCATTTGAGTGATAAACACTGTGTCTAGCAGCTCATAGAATTACACCAGAGGAAGCTGTTTATCCCAAAGAGGCCAAGGTGAAGTGTGACTCCTAAGAAGTTGTGTCACCAAGAAAAGAGTTTGGGAGGAGCTTTTACCTACCCACTTGTATCCCTATCAGATACCCTAAGCCCCATCAAAACACTATCTAAGGAAAAATAAAGGAGTTAATAGGCATAGACAAGTGTAACTGAAAGATGAATTCCTATTCTTACCTGCTTCCTCTCTGAGCCCTTTATGTGGAAATTATTAATCCTCTACTGAGTACTGTACATCACTGCATAATTGTAGCCACCATATATTTACCAATACTCTGCACATCCAAATTTTGCACCAAAGACAATTTTAAAAGTAATATTAGCACACTTTTTTTTTGTACTGGAAATTGAACCCAAGGGTGCTTTACCACTGAGATACATCCCCAGTCCTTTTTATGTTTTATTTTGAGGCAGGATCTGACTAAGCTGCTAAAGTAGGCCTCGAATTTGGGATCCTCCTGCCTAAACCTCCTGAGTCATTGGAATTACTGATATGTGCTACTGTGTTCTGTACCATTTGCTTTTTTTTTTTTTTTTAAGTTTCACATAGTGGCCATACCTCACTGGAAGGAAGGAAGGAAGGAAGGAAGGAAGGAAGGAAGGAAGGAAGGAAGGAAGGAAGGAAGGGAGGGAGGGAGGGAAAAAATTAGCATAAAATCTGTAACAATTATGTGGTGAAATATGGTAAGAGAGACTCTGAGTGAATCAATATGAACTCTGTATCCTATCTCTAGTGCCTTATTCCCAATCACTACATTCTTTTCTTTAAAGAAAAATGGAAATAAGATTGGGACCAGATGAATGTCATCATCTGGTCAAGGGAAAACTACTATAGCCATTACTAAACATAGCACTAGTACTTGTTGAGTACCTTCTCTGCTTTCATTCTCATAAAATAAAGTTGTCTCTCTTGGAAACTTTCAGTTCTAAGTAGTGTGATAATTAGGGTCATTTAGGCTCTTAGGAAAGACCTAATCTTCAGCACACTTGTATGTATTTTTAATTTGATATTCAAATACATTTTGAGATACCATTTATCATTTCCACTATACAAATGGGGAAAGTGAGGCTGAGCAAGGTGGCCTATGCCCAGTAACACAATTAACCAGAATTAAAGCCACTGGAACACAAATCCCCATGCTCTCTTCTATTTACCCTGCTGCCAGGGAGTGCATCCCTAGTTTTTTCTTAGAACAATCACTCAGAGGATAAAGTGGGATAGGGCTGGGAGTTCTATAGTTATCTTCTCAAAACTTAAGACTTCATCCCTCCAGGGAGGTTGTTGTATTAAACAAAAAAAAGCTAAGAAACTAGAAATGATGGACCCAAGTTCTTGTCCCCTGAAGTCAGTCACACGCCAACATTACTTTCAATTTCCAGAGAAGATGGGACAATAATCCTAACTCATAGAGTTGGGAGAATAAAGCAAATGGTCCTCAACCCTGTAATGACTCAGAATCACTTATGCAGCTTTAAAAACCACATTTGCCTAGCTCTAACCCAAAGCATAAGGAGTCAAATTCTCTAGTGGTTGTGGGTTGAAACTGAAAAGCAACTGTATGTTGTTTTTTTGTTTTTTTTTTTTAATTTTCTAAGTGATCAGCCTGTATGCTTATGACTGGTAACCATTGGATTAGGTAAGGAATGTGACCCTCAAGCCACTTAGCACAGGGCCAGACACATGCTAAAACATTCTTACTCTCCAGCTGTAACTTCTTTGACATCTTCCTAGGATTCATTTTCATTCTCATTAAATAAAGTTGTCTCTCTTGGAAACTTTCAGTTCTAAGTAGTGTGATCATTAGGGTCATTTAGGCTCTTAGGAAAGACCTAATCTCCAGCACACTTGTAAGAGAGACAGGTGCATTGTAGGGCATGCTGGCTTTATCTCTCAAAGCCTTCTGTCAATAGTGTCTTAGTACTTTCCAGCCTCCTCAAAACTCCAATCAGCCCCTAATAAATAGCTTTGCCTCATCCCAAGCCCTTGTCTTCACTATTCTCTTAAAAGAGTAAGAGGCTAAGTACTCTGCTAAAGTAATCCATCTTACAAGACAATTAGGTATCAAGTCCCTATCAAATAACATCATGTCTGAGTCCCTACAAAATGAAAATTCCATGGTTCTTTAATATGGCCATGGAAGATGTATCTATGTTTACGCTATGCCAGACCCCACCACTATCTACATAATCTCAGAGCAAGACCCTCTCTAATGCTCAGAGGCTCCTTCCTTTCTTCTTTATCTCTGATGATAATGGGGTTGGGTAAACCTATTGTTCATCCTCCCTCACTTCTCTTGTTATAAATTAGAATATGCTCACTTCTATACACTGATAAACTAACAGATTAGAAAAAAATATTGAAAAGTGTGATAAAAAGTTACCTAATTGAAATGAATCAAACATTTGATCATTTATATTTATATAATATATTGCTTGCTGCTTGTTTTGCGAAGCCAACATCTAGTACTGTAGATACTACGAAATATTGATCAATAAAGCACAGAGACTAGTTACAATTGGATCTTTCTGTTTTTCCTCTAGTAATTTTGGAACCTAGGAAGTAAGAGAGGAGAGAGGGTATAGTAGGGTACAAGAGAGTTTAAATTCCACCCCTCCCCTGAAAACAAAGCATTCAGATAGCAATGACTAATACTTAAAAACACTCAGATATTCTCATAAGAAAAAATTATTAAGGAGAAAGTGGGCTTTTACAGAGTGCCTTCTCTCCTTTATCTAGTCTGAGCCTGTTAGAATCCTGTGCCATTCTTGTAACTGTCAGAAAGCCTGTCAGGAAAAGGGTGAACAAAGAAGACAGAACTGAAGAGAGTGACATGAATGCAGAGAGCTCTGAACCAAACCGAGTGTTCACCACCCCCACATCCATGTCCTGAAATAGACACAAAATTGCACATGCGCCTGTTTCATTGGCCAGGTTAAGAGTTAGCAGAAATTAATAGCTGAGTACCTTTTTCTTAATGGAAGTACTGCTTTGTCAGGAAAATAAAACAAGATTAAGCAAGTGTCCAGACCTGCTGGCTAGCTGGCCACCAAGTGGCAAATGAAATACACAAAGATCTGTGCCCAGATGTTGCTGAGCTGAGGACCTTCCCAACAAGTACCCAAATGGGGATGTCTAGGCATGACTTGCAAATGACCTCCTTTAAAAATAGTGCTGCTCTTCCCTTCTCAGAGGTGAAGCAGCCAAGTCAGCGATGTCTCAGCTGTCACAGCTGGCACTCCCATATAAGCCCTGATGGCTAAAATTATACTTTCCTCTTCCCTTTAATCTCCCTTTTCTTTTGTCTCTTTTTTCTTTCTTTCTTTCTATTTTCTTGCCCTCTCCATGTTTTTCACTTTTATCCAACTTCCTTGTCTTTCTCCTCTTCATTTGTCTCTTTCCATTTCTCCTTTTCCTTTAAGGAAAAACCTGGTAAGTTGCAGTTCTTCTCCCCAATCTATAGCTAGCCAGTTGCAAGGACACAGTTTCCATTATGAGCCAAGAAACTTTGTCTTCATTTGATTGAGATTTTAAAAAAAAAGAAAGAAAAGAAAAAAAATAAGAAATAATTCAGACAAGAAAAAAATAAATACATTTACTTGGTTCAATTTCAGTCAGTTTCTGCCCTAACCAAACTTTGATGTAAACATATATTAATTTTAAAATCATCATATAGGAGGGAGGGACCACTGGAGCTAAGTCACATATTTCAAGCCCTCTCATGGATTTAAAAAAAAAAAACTATTGAAATCACATACATCTTTCTTAGAGACTTGGTATTGTCAATTTAGATACAGATTTGATTCCTTTATGACAATTTCTAAAACTTAAAAAATTAAAGCATAGTGGATATGTGCTGAAATGATTTGAGAAGACCTTTATTTGTTAGCTAGGCTAGAAACTTCTTAGAAGGAATGGCTGAAGGGGTAAACATTGCCTTGAATTATAGTGTTTAAGACCGTTAAGATTTCTTATATACCAGATAATATCACTGAAAGAGATAATAGAATATATTTAAACTTTATTTCTTCTGTTACGGAAATCTTTGCCAACATTGATTTGCAGAGAAAATAAATGTCTAATGTCTTCAGTGAGCTCTGAAGTGTTGATGAGAAATTAAAAATCCTACTTATATTTTGAAATGTTTTGAAAGAAACTCCTTATTCTCCTGTCCACAGTCACCTTTGCCAGATGCTAACAGCAGGGATGAGCTGATGGCCACAATTACTCCTTGTGAGCTTCTGCCAGAGGCTGGATTTCCATTTCAGGCAGGAAGCCTAAGAGGTGGAAAAAGAGCTGTTCTTCTCCACCTTCCCATTCTCCTTGTTTTCTGCTGTTCTTGCTCTGCGCGCACACACACACACACACACACACACCTCTGAGGATTCATCTCTATGCCTCAGTCTCTCTCCTCTACACCAGTTGAAAACGGTACATAAATTAGGTTCCCCCAAACGAGAAGAATCCCACAGACTTTTCCCTCCTTAACTTCCCTAAAAAGATTTTCCATGCATATGTAGATTATATCGTAGCAGTGAGGCCAATTAAGGGTTGCAGGTGGAAATAAGATTTGATTTTGGTGGTTACAGAGGGAATTTCCTGTGATGCACCAGCAGATCTTGCTTTCTAAGTCAAAAATTTAGTGTAAGTTAAAAAAAGCACTCAGGGGTAACTCCCTGCCACAAGAGCTGGGCACACAGCCAGGGCACTGTGTTCATTAGCCTCAGGGTGAGCCAAGATTCCCAGAACACATCAGTCAGCATTTTTCAGCCAAAGATGGGGGTGTCCTACTGAAATCTAAAATAGAAGAAACAGGGCTACCAATCTCTGCAAGCAACTACACTAATTAGATTTTCCTCACAGAAGAAAGTTTTCATCTTTTATAAAGCATTATAGTCCCTGGATAAATGTAATCATCCATAATCAGAAAAGTACATAGACTGAGATCTACAGCATGCACACTTCCTGTTTCCCCTTCTTTGCTCTAAGTACATAAAATTCAATAGATAATAATGTATAATGGTATTTTTAACCTGCCTGGTCATGCCAAATTTGTCATTCAGCAGCAACCTTTTTAGCTGCTTATATTTTACTCAAAAAAACACTGCGCCTAATTTATTGCCATTCCCTTGTTCACAATGCGTTAATTACACACAATTTGTAATGAGTTTATCAAAGCAGAACACAGTTACCAACAGGAAATAGGACATTTTTATGTAAGCTAAGTAGCTCAGGTATCCCAATGGATAGCACAGGGGAAAAAATATTGATAATGTGAAACTTAGATCCAAAGTGGTTCTTAATTGAAACTTTCATTAATAACAATTTCAGAGTTAAATAGAGTTTCAGGTTAACTGTAAGTAGTTACAGCATAACCTCCCATGGCATTCAGAAAGCTCTGTCTCTTCACTGCCTCATTGGGATGAATTAATTGCTCCCTTTCTCTTAATATTGGTCTTGTAGACCACGATGCAAAGGTATGCGATTACACAATTCGTTCACCACGTGTTCTTTTATTTTGAATATAGAAATGTTTGCCATTAGATAAAATCTGAGTTGAGTGCATGGTCGCTTAACAGTGTTTTTCACTTTTTAACCCCAGTTCTGTTGCCATGCAGGTAGAATTTAGATGGGCTTATCAGTTAGGTTATATAACTGGTCAAAATTAGCATTCTGTGTGTCAATGTTGTGATTAAAATCTTCAAACTCATGGCTTCACAGACTGACAGGTAGGATAATTTTAGCAAAGCTTCACCTTGTTGTTCTATTTAATTTGGCTCCTGTTCATAGTCTAGGACAGAAGTTGGGATTAGAGTTCATTCTAAACTAGGAATTCTCTGAGCTCACAACACCAAGAACAGCATCAGGAAGCCTCCCTAAGGCTTCTGGTTACCTAAACATGAAGAATTTTAGTAAGAAGAGAAGCATCTGAGGAACTGGAGATATGGGTCCAGATCAGGAAATAACATACACTGGGAAGGCTTACCTGGCAACTCATGGTCATCCATTGAATCCTATGTTCAGGAAACTCTGTCAAGATTTAGAGCAGAGAAATTTGAAAAGATCACAGAAAACAAAAGGAAATCTCCTTGATTTGGGAGCTGGAAAATATGGGATATGATTAGAATAAATAGAAGTCTGTTCTACATGAAAGGGAGAGGACAGAGAGACAACTTTTAGCCAAACTTTGAGTCTCTCTGTTCATCAATCCTCACAACACTGGGATTTCTTTCTGAAGTAAGAGGTGCACTATATGGTCCTAGTCTAGATTCTATAAGGAACAGGCACTTCAGAAATCCATAGATGCAGATGATGTGATTCAGGATCACAAAGTGGTAGGGCCATATTATTTGACCATTAAAGATGCCTACTTCTAATGCAACTTTTAGTCTCCAAATATTCCTCTCCAATAAAATATATGGATCCATTGTGTTAGTTAAGGTACTGGACAAAGAGATGATAGGCTAAATAGCTACTTAACTACCAGGCCTGGAAAAGTATAAAGACAGCAGATATATTTAAGGAGAGTTGTAAGGTTAAGGACACAACTCCCCACCATGGCTCACTGATCTGTTTTGTCCCTGCTCCAAGGGGACCTGGATGATCACGAAGGTATTCTGAAGGCACTTGGAGAGTGAGGAAGGCATTGGGAAAAGCAGACTCCAGATATTACAAGCAAAACACTTGATTCATAATTAAAGAGTCTGTAATTCGTTCTGTCAGCATCCAACAGTAATGTGTTTTGGTCTTATACATACATGCAAGTCTTCACACGTGCATATGTGTGCATGTTTATACTTGAGAATGGACAGAGAGACAGCTGCAGATGCAGATGCCAGATTCCAAACACCCATCACACCAGGCTCCTCAAGCCACACACTCATCATTCCTAGCATGACACATTCAGGTTTTCTGAGGATTTCTCAATATCCATGATCTGCTGTTCCTATTCATTTTCTGTGGCCTGTTTAACTGAAAGCTGGTATGGTTGCTGTTTGTCTTTTAAGACAGTGAAGTTTATTGCCCTCCTGTCTCTGGAAATCAGCCATAGCTTACAAATTTGGAACACCCAAAGCAAGGTGGGATAAATTATCCCCAGTATAATATCCCCAACACTTTCACCAAAATAAAGCCTTGGCAGCCTAAGAGAACCGATGAAACTCTCTTTGTAGTATCAGCTTCAACATGGACCTTCTGCCATTGCACTCCCACCAATAAACCATAGAGGGAAATGATCATTTTGAAAAAATATTTAAGATGGAGGGAGAAGAATTGGACCTAGAATTGTTTCCCAAATGCTGAGGCCTTGTTAAGCAATAAAGGGACTTTGAGTACTCTGAATTTCCTGTGTCCTACTGCTAACATTCTTGCTCAGTAATTTATAAATTTATGAATTACTGGCTCTTCTTTTACAAAATACTTAAGCAAAAGCCACCCATGTCATCCATTATACTTACCAGTTGCAGTTGTACATTACACTCAATATTTAGTTATTGGTGATTGCTTTGTCCCTTTAAAAAACAAACAAACTCAAAGACAACAGCATTCATTAGCCAGTGTAAGTTTCTTGGAATCACTCCACC
This sequence comes from Marmota marmota marmota, assembly GCF_001458135.2. Taxonomy (NCBI): domain Eukaryota; kingdom Metazoa; phylum Chordata; class Mammalia; order Rodentia; family Sciuridae; genus Marmota; species Marmota marmota. The sequence goes on from NW_025999977.1 coordinate 29,067,730, forward strand.
TACTGGTTAAAAACATCTTGTCTAGAAAAGGCTGTTCTCCTGGGCTGTGGCCCCATGGTATTGGGGGGTACAAATTTAAATAGACATTTTTAATGGTTGGTTTCATTCCTCCGTCATTTTGTGATCTCCCCAGAAAATTACCTATGGATACTGATATTATTTGGAACTAGAACTTGAGGCTTGAACATGTGACATGAAAATGTGACATCATTTCAGAAATTATCTAACTCAAGGGAAACCTGTAGAGAAGAGAAAAATGAGTCACCCCTCTTAGATTATGAAGACTTAAAGCTCCAGTAAGCACACATTTTGGTTAGCATTGATCTAGAGCTGATGATAAGGTCACTTGCACTCATCAGAGACAGTTGTTCTACTGAGTTAGTTGTAGGCAGATTCTATCCCTGACTTGGCTTTAGCCCTCTTTCCCAGCCCCTGACCCCTACAGATACACTTCATTGTCCTAAATGTATGAATCTATAAATAGGACTCTCCAAACAAGTCTATGTATGGCTGATGGCAGAAGACATTACTGCTGCATAGAGAGGAGCTCTGATTGAAATCTTCTGACAATTTTAAAAATATTGATGTTTCCTGGAAGAAAGAAAGGAACCCCAAAGCCTACAATCCTTAGTGGTCCGACCTTGAGTTGGTCTTTTTGACTTGAAGATTCTGCATCTCTTCAGTTAGCACTTGGTATTAAGTATCAGAGAGATGCCAGAATGAGGAACTATCACGTCTTCCCTCAGATTGCCTAGGATTTATTTTCCCTTTTCTATCTCTCCTTGGTCCACGTTGAAATTCTTATTTTCCTTCTTCTTCCCCTTTTCATTGCTTAAAATATATGAAATCTCAGTATATTTCAGAAACCAAAACAAATAGAGCTTATTGGAAAATACATGGATGAATCATTGAAAATTCTTTTTATTTCTGCTTTCTATTTTGTTCATCAAATTTTGATTAAGTTTAGACTCATGATAATATGTGAGCATTAGCCAGAAATGCTGTTTCATGTTTTATTGATGCATCACTTTTCTTGTTTTTAAAGTTTTACTCACATCTCACTTCACCCTTCACTTGCAGAAAGAATAATTTTACCTTTTTTTAAAATAGTATCTTGAGTCCAAGATTCTGTATTACTCTCATGAAGTAACAACCATTAGTCCCTTGGAACCTGGCTTCCCCACTACCACCACCACCACCACTTTGCTGAATTCATCCTCCTAAATAGGATTTTAGATCTATAGGATTTCTTCTTTGACCTCAATAACAATGGTCATTTAAAGTACTCAATCCTCTGACTTCCATTAACTCTTTCAGCAGTCTGCTGCTTAGTTTTTCCCCCATTTCCTCCAGTGAATCCTTTCTGGATCTTTCTCTTTTCCCAACCTAAGTATGAAATCTCCCAAGATGTTTCTGTTAGTTCCTCTTTGTGCCTCCAAAGATATCTTTCCTTTGCCAAATCTATACCTAAACTCTCATCTCAGCATCAATGGTTTTCCCGTCAACAGTTTAGCCCCATCTTTGTTGTAAACTTGAGATGCATATTCTTCGTTGTCTATTAAAAAAAACACAACCACCATCCTATTGTCTTTCCAAAATGACAAAAATGTCAAAAACTGAATTTTAAAATCCCAACATCTTCAATTTTTTAAAATAAAGAATCATTATATTTTAAAGGTGTTAGCCCATATGATTTCTAGATCTAATGAGTATGCATGGTAAAAAAATATATATATATTAAAAGAGAAGAGACTGGCATTATTTTTGTGAGATGGTTGAAGAGAAGTCCACTAGGTCCACAGCCCCATAGTAGGTCCTCAACCATTGGCAGCCACGTATTTTATTAGTGAACTTGACTTTGTTTCTAGACTGGAAAGACAAGAAAAGATCAACATAAGAAAGACCAGATCTTTTCAAAGGTGATATGCAATCAGAAAACCGAGGGTCTTGATAAAATTTAGCAAAGCCTCTATCCTGGATAAGCTATCTCTTGCCATTTGTTTATAATTGCATTTTATTTATGCTGTTAATGATGCTTATAAACTTAACCATTTTAAGAAACTATAAGACAAACAGACTTATGATCAGAGTAAGATTATGTAAGAAAGAAGGATTATAAAGGTCAACAGGCCTTCCAAGAAGTCAACTGAACGGGAATGAGAGTTCAGAGTTGGTGAGAAGCAATAGAGAAGAGTGGGGAGTTCCAAAGGTCAGAAACCAATTCCCCTGGTGGGCTCAGAAATGACAATAAATGCTTTGATTACTCAGCATTCATTAGATAATACTAAACTGCCTATGAAGCAAGAAAGTCATTTGCATTTCAGATTTACCCCTTCTCCAATTTTCATTTCACAGTAAGAGGCCTTTTAAGATGACTTAATGTGACTTTTTTCCCTTTAAATTCAAAAGCAAGTATACACACCACATTCAGTAATGACTAACACTATCTTCATTGCCCCCTCAATTTCTTAAAATCACATGTGATTCGTTTGGGTCATGTTTAAAAGTCATGCCAATCTGCTCAAAAGACAAACTGTGGATAAGCACAGTGTCATACACCTTTAATGCTAGGGACCTGGGTGGCTGAAAGAGGAGGATGCCAAGTTTGAGGACAGTCTCAGCAACTTAACAAGATAATTGGCAAAACATGAGACCCTGTCATGAGAAGAGAGAGAGAGAGAGAGAGAGAGAGAGAGAGAGAAAGAGAGAAAGAGAGAAAGAGAGAAAGAGAGAAAGAGAGAAAGAGAGAAAGAAAGAAAGAAAGAAAGAAAGAAAGAAAGAAAGAAAGAAAGAAAGAAAGAAAGAAAGATCGGGGTTAGGGGATAGGGATGCACCTCAGTGATAGAGCACCCATAGATTCAATCAGAATCAAAAAATAAACAAACAAACCCTGGGTGATCTTAGAACCATTTGAAAAATGTAGAATGTAAAACCTTGAGTAGGAATGCAAAAAGTTAAAGTGAAAACCCCATGAGCAGTATCTTTCTCCTGCTGTATTAACAGACCTTTCATTTTAGGCTCTCAGTTGCAGCCCCCAGCACCCTTATCTGGTAGGACAAATTCCCAAGAGCCTTAGTTAGCAGGTCCTCAGAGAGTGTGATATTTAAATAGGCATTCTAATTATTCTCCTTACTAGAGCCACAGCTGTTTGGTAATTGATAATTAAACTATTCCGAAAACGGGGAGTTTATTAGCCACTCTCTGAGCCTCAGTTTACCAAAGCAGTAAGTTAGATTAGATCAGGGCTGGCAAACATATGTTCTCTCCTCTGCTAACTCAGGCTGCCTGAAGCTCTAGGTGGAAGACGAGAGACCTATGGGAATGAAAGCTATATTACGATGCCATCAGTCAATCTGTGTTTTCCACTGTCTGTTCTCTCTCCCACTGCCCTAGCTAGTTCATGAAGCCTTCTCCTCCAGTACCTTCCCTCATCTGTCTCATTCTCAGCTGATGATATTGTTTTGTTTCTATTTCCCTGAGAAAATAGAAGGAATCAGAAGAGACTTTCCAAAGACTCCCACCAGGGCATCCACCCTTCTGTGAGCACCTGGAAGACACCCTTTGTCTTTAACTTGTCACTAATTCCATCTTAAGGTACCACCATGTCTTGCCTAGAACTATAGTAACCTCCCCAGTATCACTTTTACCTCTATGCTCTATTCTTGACAACTTAGCCTGAGTTCTAATTTATTCAAATTAAAACCCTTCTCTGTTCAAAACCCTCCCTAATTCACTCAGAACCAAAGTCCTTTTCTAGAAGCTGTGGGACCTGTGTGATGCCTCCTCAACTACCCAATCCCCACTCTACCCTGGTCTTACCCCTCACCTTTCCTCTGGGATCATTTGGTTCCATTCACTGTAATGGTTTTAAACCTTAAAGAGAAGATGTATGCTCCTTGCTTAGGACATGTGCAGTGGCTGGACCAAGTTTTCACCCTTGCCTCTCCTCAAAAAACCTAGATGACTAACTCCTTCGTTTCCTTGAATCCTTTTTTCAACTGTCTCATTCTTAAAGAGGCCTCCCTTGACTATCCTAATTAAAATTGTAGCCATTCCTTATCCCATCGCTCCTCATCTCCATAATTCTCCTTTATTTTTTCTATAGTACTTTTAGGATACTACATACTATATTTATTCCATATTCCTCCCCCCACCCCTTTCTTTTATTTCACTGAACTATAGCCAGTTCCCAGAACAATGTCTGGCACATAATTGGTGCTTGTATATGATTGTGGAGTGGATGAATAAATGAATGGTGTCTGACCTGAGGGTGAGAAGAGAAAGTAGAAGCACTCATTTCTGGACCAAACCACATCAAAGGTCTCCAAATTTACACTCCCTTGTTCCCCATCCCCCCTAAAAGTAAGCATGTATTTATTACCCAGAATTCTGAATTCCTTCAAGAACAATAAAGCCTAAATGGATGTATGAGAGGAGAAGGGGTCGCCCTCTGGTTTCTCATTTCAAATCTTGTTTGCTTTGTACTGGGGTAAGAGGGGAAAACTGCTGAGGGGCCCAAGAATTTCTCTGGTGCTCAATTTTGTGAACATTACAAGCCTCTTATCCCTTACTTCAAAACGAGTCAGCAGGCTAGAGGGCTGGTTCTTGTTTTACCCAGAGCACTGCTTTAGATCTTAAAGTGACATGTTCTTTTATTTTTTAATTGACAAAATTGTACCTATTTATGGCATACATGATGTTTTGAATTTGTATAAATTGTAGAGTGGCTAAGTTGGGTTCATTAACATCTGTATTACCTCATGTATTTTTCAGGTGTGAAATATATATTTTAATTTTTTAGGTTATATATAAACATAACTTTATTTATTTTTATGTGGTGCTGAGGATCGAATCCAGTGCCTCACAAGTACTAGGCAAGCATCCCACCACTGAACCACAATCCCTACCCTGAGGTATAATATATTTTTAAATAAAGAGAGTTTTCCACAATAGGAAGCAGACTGGCTGTTACTCTTCTATCTTCAGGTTGATTTGTCATTATGAATGTCTATATGCCCAGCTAATATCCAGTTCTAGGCAGTGAATACTGAACGCTAGAAATAGACTGTAAGTGTGAACAATCGAAAGATAATAGAGTGCCTAATCCCATCAGTTAGTCTTGCTCTGTCCATTATGGTAACCACTAGTCATCCATAGCTGCTGAATAATTGAAATGTGGTTAACCCACATTAAGAGGTCATGTAACTATAAAATACATACCAGATTTCAACTATTTAGTATGAAAGAAGAACATATGATATGTCATTAACAAATGTCATATCAATTTTGTACCGAGATGATGTCTTGGATATACTGCATATTAAAATTGGTTTTCTCTCTCTTTTTTTTTTACTTTTTAAAAAAGTTATAGATGTGATTTGCAAGATATTTCTACTGGACTAACCCATCCGACTTGTTCAGAATGAGGGAAGCTTCTCTAATCTGCATAGAAGCAAGACAACATTAGCTCTGCCAAAGGAATGGAATCATTAAAAAGGGGCTAATCCATGGTTTCTCGCTGGTTGGGCTTTGTAAATTTAATTAGCTAATGGAGCACTGGCTAAGAACAGGGTCCATATGGTTGTTTTCCCTTAGGCTAAGGCAGAAATGTGCAGTCCCTTCTTCTGAAAGCTGAGGTACATAGTTGTTATTGTGATTACTCTCAACTAGTATTTACAAAGGAAAGATACTCTGAAAATCTGTAGTCAGTTTTCTTAAAGGATCAAGGGGAAAATAACCAATTAAAATATACTTACAGGTTGATAAGAATTTTTTGATCTTTGAATTTTCTGTAAACATTTCACCTGGGATAGTTTCACAATTCTTCTAAAGTAAGCAGCAGTCTAAACCAACCTTAAAAAACGTACCCCCAATTTAAGATGTGTTCTGAACAGACATTCAAGGATTCTGCCTGAATAGTAACCATAACAAATGGCTTTTAAAAGCAAGTATGGGTGTTTTAAATGTCGTTTAAAGAACACACAGATCTTTCTACACTTTTCCCCTTCTTCCCTTAAATTTGGTTTGTATAAATTGTTTTCAACCTTTATGGTGTGAGAATGTGTATGGGTACTTAGATTAAAAGAAGCCCGCCTCAGCAGCGCTTATCAGCCAATCATTTTCAATTTATTATTCTATGGTTTTCTCCTTGTGTTGTAATTATGTGGTTTTGACTGATTCCTCTTATCTATTCTTACTGCTCCCTTGGACAACAAATGGAAGTTTTAGCAGCGGGCATACTACAGAAAGGCATTTTTTTTTCAGTCTGAAAATTTGAGAATAGTTTGTAGATGTGGAACATTTTCTCTTTAGGTTTTGCTGGCCACACCCAGTTAACTGGGAAATACCAATAGTAGTGCAATGTTATGGGGGAACAGATGCCTGATTGCTAAATACACTACAATGAAGCTCTCTAGCTATAAATGACCACAGTCTTCCATGCCCTTTAATTTATTGATCTCTGGATACACATTGGGCCTCTTCCCACTTGGTGATGAAAGTTATGTCTCTAAGTTTATTACCTCCAGGATCAGAAATGCAGAGTTTATAATAAATGACATGTGGAAGGAATCTCAAGTAAACATGCTGAAGGGCATCTGAGCAAAGCAGCACTAGCATCCTCCAGTTGGAGAGCATAGGGAAGGCTGCCTAAAATTTAGTCCTTTTTCTAATTGACTGTGAGCAATTGGCTAAAAAGAACCAATTCCGTGATGCTTTGTAAGTGGACTGTAAGCATAGTACAGCTACAAAGTCACTGAGTTCTTTCTTTAACATTGCCTGTCATGCCTTGTGGTTCATCCCAGAGACACTTTTTAAAGCATGCTTAAAGTTGCTTATGTAGTAGATGCCATTCTGGTTGGCATTAGCTTCTGCAGGGAAAGCCAGTAATATACTCTTTCTGGGCCTAGAGACAATTTCTTAGTCATGAACACACGCTTTCAGACCAAAGGGTAATTGCAATTCTTGAACAGTGACTTTTTAATTAAGTGACATATTGGATCTTCAGAGCCATGACTCCATTCACTCCATAAAGTCCATTTCTGCCTGCTTATGTGGGTGAACACAGGTTAGCTGCAGTATACTTCTTACGTTCCTAATGTTATGTTGTGCCTCTAAGATGACTTCTGCAAATGCTTTTTAGAATAAAGAATATGGCATTAGCTTAGGAGGAAAAAAATAAAGCATATGGCCACCATTATGTATTCTGTGTTCAGTAAATGTAACTTGACTTTTTTTTCCCTCTCATGCAAAGTTGAATCAGACAGAGGTTTTGAATGATGAATCATAGATGGATTTGTGGATGAGGTGGTCTTATAGCTGTATCTTAAAGAATTGAGTAGGCTTTGGACACGTAAAAACTTGGAAAAAGGATATTTGAAGTGAAAGGAATAACATCTCAAAATGATCACAGTCAGATCTCATAAAAATTTTAAACCCTTTTACCTATTCTCTGAGCTGACAACATTGGATTCATTTTCATTCATTCTTGTTTGCACCATGGTGATGAGCTAATCTATGCAAACCCATTCTTTAAAGATAGCAAGGTAGAAGAAGGTGGAAGTCATACACATGTCAACACCTATACATACTCATGTACAGAAAGTTCAGCATTTTCTAGGACAAGATGGACTTATATGTTCCTGATTATATGACCCCTTATCTATGTTAACATAATTGATGCCAGAATCTCCAAGAACCTAATAAGTCTGGAGTTCCACAGCCAAAGCTCAGGAAAATACCATGCATTCATTCAGGGAAAGTGGGAATGTCATGCCACCTTTAATCTAGACCAGTGGTTCTCAAGATAGTTCTGCTGAGGTTGATCATTCAGCTCAAACTAATTCCCATTGCTGCCCAAAATAAAATATCCATTTCTCTCTAAAACAAAATCCCTTGTTTGGAAAAATATATATAATTTCAAATTTACCACAAAATAATACATCTGTAAATTTTAGCTATACAGCCAAAGCATTGAATAGTAGGAGATACTGATTAGACTTTAATTTCTCATAATTTGTCTGTCATAAGAAACTGAAAACCAGAAATTTTTTCTAAACTAAAAAAATAAGAAACAAAGGCAATGTTAATCTTCCTTGTCCTGGCAATATTGAAGGAGGGATATGTTATATTGGTATGATTTTCACTTTTATTTTGAGGAAGTAGGGTCTGTATTTTTTTAAAAAAGCATTTTGAGTATTTATAATTTATACCTTATCTTTACAGTGAGTCCTTTAAAAACTTTTTCTTAAGAGGAAAAAAAAAGTAAATAAAATGAGAGGAAAGCATTCTGTGGAAATAGATACTAATAAGAAGATTATTTTATTAATCTTGCTCATAAGTCACTGGTTTTATTATATGTAAATATCTAAGTAGGCTGTTTTTTTTCCAAAATATGCACCTATCATATTAAAATATATGTCATAGATAATTAGAAGCATGAAGTCAAGTAAAGCAAAATCTCTAAAACTAAAAGAAAAATTCTTTCTTCAGGTTCACTGCAATAGTTTGAAAAGTATGAGTGACTGGTCAGCAAGGGATGTCTTCATATAGCATTTTACCATGAGATTTCTCTAAGGAAGAGTTTTCATTACTTCTTATGGGAATTCTTGGGCTCCAAATCCACCATCAAGGCCACAAAGGTGATATAGCAAGTGGGATTCAGCAGAGGTAAGGGGAAAGAGGACTAACCTTTCAAATTATGGTTTACATGTGTTGAGACCATACAGATTCTGACCCTTAATTGGGAATTATTACCTTCTAAGTTCCAAATGTTAAATGGAAAAAATAGTACACATGAAACCCTTAAGTATTAAAACCATATATTAATTTCAAGTGACCATGACCCAAGAAGGAGGGTCAAAGAAAACAATGATAAGACTCCAACCAATGAAATCACCAGCTGTACCTACAATGAAATTCTGTACCTACCATGGGAACAAGAATCTGCAATTTCTTCCAGGAATCAAAGAAATAAAAGGGTATTTTATGTCACAGGGCTTGAAATCTTCTACATGCTGCAGAGAGATATATGGATATGTAGGTAGTGAGCTAGTGAGTACCCTGAGATAAATCTCAACTCCTTGAGTAGCTTGTGCTTGGCAAGGCCTCTGGAAAGATCTAATTCACCCTCTCCATGACAGTATACAGAGGAACATTAGTGTGATGTAGTTAAGAGTGATGTAAGCTGACTTTGTTATGAAAACAATGTAATTTTAACTTTGGAATGACATCTGGTCTGTGTCACAGCTCTATCAAGATAAATGATAATGGTGAGTGGGGGGAAAAGACTTGCTTTGCCAAATATGGCCTATATTTGCTTATAGGAGTTACTCATCACTACTGATGAGTAATGCTCTTTTCTTTACCTAGTTTCTCTGTTAAAACCAAAATAAGGACCAGATGCAAGTCCTGTCCATTTCCCAGTCATCAGTTATCATGTAGAACCAGTAATGTGTCAAAACTCACAAACTCTGGGTCTGAGTTTTTGTCGTTGTGTTTTTCTAAATGAATAGAGGAATTTTGAGGACATAGTTTGGGACATAGTTTGAGGACATAGTATGGGAGACTTTTTTCTGCTTACTTTTAAATTCCTAACTCACACAGTCCTAGAATACAAAGATTTTCATCATGAACAATTTTTCATAATCTTTGGAGCCTTCTTTTATTGTCTATTCTTGTTCTGGAGCAATATCTATCCTGTAGAAAATAAATCCTATTGGCTGCCAGGGTTTTGATCACCAGCAGTATAGTACAAAAAAAAAAAAATCTACCTGGTCATCAGAGATTAAGAGGACCATGCCTTGGTCTAGAGGAAGGCTGCTTCGGAATGCAGTGAGACCACAAGCTCCAAGTTTTATCCAAAGCAAGCCAGTGATCCAACATTAACACTAGCATCCCTGACTTGGAGTTTTATTTTCCTTGTTTCTATATCATGGTGGAATTCCTTTCTCGCTGTGGGTCACATTCTGTATTTAAACTCTGGGTTAATTTTACCAAATGGAGTCTTTAAAAAAAAAACAAATATCAATAAATAATTTTCTTATAGAAAAACAAATTAAAAATTCTTGAAATTTTCCAGAAATTATATGCATTAGTTAGATAATGTCACAAAGCATTTTAGGTATCTCAGAGAGCACACTACATAGATACATAATATTAATATTTATGTCATGTCTTTCTAGGCTAGGTAAATGCAAACAGAACTCTGGTTTGTAGCAACCTGTGAAGGAATGTCCAATTAAGTCATTGAGTGTGTGGATTAATATTTAAACATGACTGTTTCCCAAATGAAGTTTTTGCTACAATTATCTCCCCTGCTACTAGCTCCTCCTTGACTTCTCATTCTTGTGTTCCATCCATGTTTACATGGTTGCATTGTATCCATATCTTTCATTTAAACCAACACATATTCATTTCAGAAGCCCCCAGTGACTTCATGGAAGGTAGAAATTCTGTCATTTCATCTTATATTTTCACATAGAAATTGTCTCAAAGATTCTAAACATTTCCCTCTACCCAAAGACCTGAACAGAGTCAGAAAGTCCTTCTAGAAGTGTGGAGCTGACCTACATGTGTGGACTTCTCTGCTCCCCATCCAGTCAGTTCCCACAAGCACCCACAGGTCTCCTTCTAACCTGCGCTCAGTTTGGTGCTATAAGCAACTGACAGGACTAAAGATGCAGGAGGAAAGCTCTGCTTTCCCCCACAAAAGCCATCCCCAAGGAAACTTCCTGAGCACTCATTCTTCCTGGGGCTTTGATAATAGAATAGTTCCAACCTGGAACCCCACAGATAACCTCACTCTCTTGGTTCCTCAGAGGGAGGAGAAAAGATGTAACAAGATGAGAAAAAATTTCAAACAGGAAAGAATATAGGAGACCATCAGTTTCACTCTGAATACCCAGTTCTATCCCATTATAAGAATGCTGAATTTTGCTTGAGTCCTTATTTATAAGACTTGAGGAAATGGAAGAAGACCCAAGAATATACACATTGAAGAGTAAGGATGTGAGCCAGAGGAAGATATAAAAGAGATATCTCTCGGTAAAAGAGGGAAATTATCTCATTTTATCATAAGTGCCTGCCTAATTAAATGAATTTTTTCCTAAACTGTTTAATTCATACAAGTCAGTATGTAGGTTAGGGATTAATTGATTGCTCAGAAACTGGAAAGTGCTTCCTAAGGAACATTTTTCTTTATGATGTTTTTGACATTTGTGGTTCCATTTCCAGCTTTAGATGCTGCGCAATGAAATTACAGCTCCATCCCAAGGCACCAGCTGTCCACCTCTGCCAGTGATCTCTGGGCTCAAAGAAAACAGTGAAGTTCCATGAGTGCAAAGAAAGTGGATCTCTCAGTAAATGCTAAATTTATAAGGAGGGATATCTCTATTTAAATGCACTCAAAATTTTATCTGGCCCCTAAGTGGGAACTGGAACAAACGGCTTTGTGTGGAACAGTGTCAAACAAACCTGGTCCAATTCCACAGTATCACATACTAGGCTTCATTTTACTTGCAGCCACTGATGTGTGTGATACATATAGGGATATTTCCATGACAGGCTCTAATGGAAAAGTATACAGGTTACAGAACAAATCCATCTATCATAAAGAACACTCTGTGAGATAACAAATGCACTTTTACTACTAATCAATATATTGAAATGGACCTGATAGAAAATTTACCTATTAAAACAGGAAGAATCTGCAAGAGCCTCAAACAACCACCTTTTGCTTTCATTCCCTGAATATGATAACTGATCAGTCTGAGAAAACATTGTGGAGAAGGATTAATTTCATGAGCTATTTAAATGCTGGAAGTATTTAAATAGCTCATGAAAGTCTGTTTTTATTTTTTTGTTTTGTTTTCTTTTGTTTTTATGGCTTTTATTGCCATTTGCTGCTGAGTCTCTTGGGATTAGGAGAAGGTTTAGTAAAATATTTTCTCAGTGTCAAATTATGGAGATTAGTGCATTAGATTTATTAGGAAGGTTTCTTTTCTAAACATTAAGATTTGTCTTGCTCACCCTTCCCCTATGCATCCAGAGGTTCTGATTCTTTGGAAACACAAGGAATCTATGTTTGTTTTAAAAACTCCACAGGAAATTCTGGTAGACTGGTGGACCCAAAGATCCACTGATCTAATTATAGATTATATATTGATTTACAATAGGTTATAAATTGATATATATAGATTATATATGGAAAGAACAAAATTATATTGTGTTCTTTCCAAAACCTTCACAATCTCCTGAGATCAGAAGCTGGATTTTCAAGATAAATTGAGCTTTTTTTTCCCACTGGGAATCCATTTCTTGAGTTTTAACCCATTCTGAATTTTCTTCACATCATCTTCTTTGGAAGTCACCATTCATTCCAACTGCTCCTACATTATGCTCTCTCATTCACCTTCTCTTTTGTATTAAAACTCTTTGAGTGTACACCAACATTCTATCTCAAAACCTTTCCTTACCCCTCCAAATCACTACACGGATCAGGTCTTTTGTTTTATTTGCAATAGTTTCCTCTTTGCCCCAACTATGGGTCTTCTGAGTTTGAAATATTAGGGCCTCCTCCTTCATGCTGAGGCATATCCCATGCTAAACCCTACAGTTCCCAAGGACCTTACAGTTTCTCAGCTTTTCTGTAACTTCCACCATCCACGGTCTCTTCACATTTACTCTTTTATAACATTTCTGATGATATTATTGGAGAATTGTATTTCACATTCTATGGATTTTCTCTTCTAAGTTACCCCTTTGGAAAAAGTCTATCAGCTCACATGAATATCTTCAATTGCTTTCTCAATATGCTAATAAATATGTTAGAAACCTCCCATATAGACACTTTTACTTTCTGTAGGCATATATTTTGTAAATTATATGAGACATTTCTCATCATGAATTGGATTAAATTTATCAAGACAAGAATTCATTATCTTCTCCCCACAAAATTCTTTCCCCTCTCATATTATTTTTGTACCTTTCTCCCATGCTCAGATACTTGGAAACACAATTTACTTAAATAACTAATAGAAGTCACAGATAATTATAATGAGAGATATAACCATATAGAAGAGATTTGGGAGGAAACAGGTAGAGAGTCCAGGGAAAAGGCACAGTGATGGATACAGTTTTTCTCCATGTTTTCACTCAGCTTTATCCCTTTCCTCTGGTGCTTCACAATCCTGGGTTGATCCCATCTAGCTTTCTCAACCCAACCCA